>NW_026597509.1:0-4577 GCF_029784155.1 Uranotaenia lowii | reverse complement strand
TAAATGACAGAAATGACAGAAATGACAGAAATGACAAAAATGACAAAAATGACAAAAATGACAGAAATGACAAAATGACAAAAATGACAAAAATGACAAAAATGACAAAAATGACAAAAATGACAAAAATGACAAAAATGACAAAAATGACAAAAATGACAAAAATGACAAAAATGACAAAAATGACAAAAATGACAAAAATGACAAAAATGACAAAAATGACAAAAATGACAAAAATGACAAAAATGACAAAATGACAAAAATGACAAAAATGACAAAAATGACAAAAATGACAAAAATGACAAAATGACAAAAATGACAAAAATGACAAAAATGACAAAAATGACAAAAATGACAAAAATGACAAAAATGACAAAAATGACAAAAATGACAAAAATGACAAAAATGACAAAAATGACAAAAATGACAAAAATGACAAAAATGACAAAAATGACAAAAATGACAAAAATGACAAAAATGACAAAAATGACAAAAATGACAAAAATGACAAAAATGACAAAAATGACAAAAATGACAAAAATGACAAAAATGACAAAAATGACAAAAATGACAAAAATGACAAAAATGACAAAAATGACAAAAATGACAAAAATGACAAAAATGACAAAAATGACAAAAATGACAAAAATGACAAAAATGACAAAAAATGACAAAAATGACAAAAATGACAAAAATGACAAAAATGACAAAAATGACAAAAATGACAAAAATGACAAAAATGACAAAAATGACAAAAATGACAAAAATGACAAAAATGACAAAAATGACAAAAATGACAAAAATGACAAAAATGACAAAAATGACAAAAATGACAAAAATGACAAAAATGACAAAAATGACAAAAATGACAAAAATGACAAAAATGACAAAAATGACAAAAATGACAAAAATGACAAAAATGACAAAAATGACAAAAATGACAAAAATGACAAAAATGACAAAAATGACAAAAATGACAAAAATGACAAAAATGACAAAAATGACAAAATGACAAAAATGACAAAAATGACAAAAATGACAAAAATGACAAAAATGACAAAAATGACAAAAATGACAAAAATGACAAAAATGACAAAAATGACAAAAATGACAAAAATGACAAAAATGACAAAAATGACAAAAATGACAAAAATGACAAAAATGACAAAAATGACAAAAATGACAAAAATGACAAAAATGACAAAAATGACAAAAATGACAAAAATGACAAAAATGACAAAAATGACAAAAATGACAAAATGACAAAAATGACAAAAATGACAAAAATGACAAAAATGACAAAAATGACAAAAATGACAAAAATGACAAAAATGACAAAAATGACAAAAATGACAAAAATGACAAAAATGACAAAAATGACAAAAATGACAAAAATGACAAAAATGACAAAAATGACAAAAATGACAAAAATGACAAAAATGACAAAAATGACAAAAATGACAAAATGACAAAAATGACAAAAATGACAAAAATGACAAAAATGACAAAAATGACAAAAATGACAAAAATGACAAAAATGACAAAAATGACAAAATGACAAAAATGACAAAAATGACAAAAATGACAAAAATGACAAAAATGACAAAAATGACAAAAATGACAAAAATGACAAAAATGACAAAAATGACAAAATGACAGAAATGACAGAAATGACAGAAATGACAGAAATGACAGAAATGACAAAAATGACAAAAATGACAAAAATGACAAAAATGACAGAAATGACAAAAATGACAAAAATGACAAAAATGACAAAAATGACAAAAATGACAAAAATGACAAAAATGACAAAAATGACAAAAATGACAAAAATGACAAAAATGACAAAAATGACAAAAATGACAAAAATGACAAAAATGACAAAAATGACAAAAATGACAAAAATGACAAAAATGACAAAAATGACAAAAATGACAAAAATGACAAAAATGACAAAAATGACAAAAATGACAAAAATGACAAAAATGACAAAAATGACAAAAATGACAAAAATGACAAAAATGACAAAAATGACAAAAATGACAAAAATGACAAAAATGACAAAAATGACAAAAATGACAAAAATGACAAAAATGACAAAAATGACAAAAATGACAAAAATGACAAAAATGACAAAAATGACAAAAATGACAAAAATGACAAAAATGACAAAAATGACAAAAATGACAAAAATGACAAAAATGACAAAAATGACAAAAATGACAAAAATGACAAAAATGACAAAAATGACAAAAATGACAAAAATGACAAAAATGACAAAAATGACAAAAATGACAAAAATGACAAAAATGACAAAAATGACAAAAATGACAAAAATGACAAAAATGACAAAAATGACAAAAATGACAAAAATGACAAAAATGACAAAAATGACAAAATGACAAAAATGACAAAAATGACAAAAATGACAAAAATGACAAAAATGACAAAAATGACAAAAATGACAAAAATGACAAAAATGACAAAAATGACAAAAATGACAAAAATGACAAAAATGACAAAAATGACAAAAATGACAAAAATGACAAAAATGACAAAAATGACAAAAATGACAAAAATGACAAAAATGACAAAAATGACAAAAATGACAAAAATGACAAAAATGACAAAAATGACAAAAATGACAAAAATGACAAAAATGACAAAAATGACAAAAATGACAAAAATGACAAAAATGACAAAAATGACAAAAATGACAAAAATGACAAAAATGACAAAAATGACAAAAATGACAAAAATGACAAAAATGACAAAAATGACAAAAATGACAAAAATGACAAAAATGACAAAAATGACAAAAATGACAAAAATGACAAAAATGACAAAAATGACAAAAATGACAAAAATGACAAAAATGACAAAAATGACAAAAATGACAAAAATGACAAAAATGACAAAAATGACAAAAATGACAAAAATGACAAAAATGACAAAAATGACAAAAATGACAAAAATGACAAAAATGACAAAAATGACAAAAATGACAAAATGACAAAAATGACAAAAATGACAAAAATGACAAAAATGACAAAAATGACAAAAATGACAAAAATGACAAAAATGACAAAAATGACAAAAATGACAAAAATGACAAAAATGACAAAAATGACAAAAATGACAAAAATGACAAAAATGACAAAAATGACAAAAATGACAAAAATGACAAAAATGACAAAAATGACAAAAATGACAAAAATGACAAAAATGACAAAAATGACAAAAATGACAAAAATGACAAAAATGACAAAAATGACAAAAATGACAAAAATGACAAAAATGACAAAAATGACAAAAATGACAAAAATGACAAAAATGACAAAAATGACAAAAATGACAAAAATGACAAAAATGACAAAAATGACAAAAATGACAAAAATGACAAAAATGACAAAAATGACAAAAATGACAAAAATGACAAAAATGACAAAAATGACAAAAATGACAAAAATGACAAAAATGACAAAAATGACAAAAATGACAAAAATGACAAAAATGACAAAAATGACAAAAATGACAAAAATGACAAAAATGACAAAAATGACAAAAATGACAAAAATGACAAAAATGACAAAAATGACAAAAATGACAAAATGACACAAATGACAAAAATGACAAAAAATGACAAAAATAACAAAAAGGACAAAAATGACAAAAATGACAAAAATGACAAAAATGACAAAAATGACAAAAATGACAAAAATGACAAAAATGACAAAAATGACAAAAATGACAAAAATGACAAAAATGACAAAAATGACAAAAATGACAAAAATGACAAAAATGACAAAAATGACAAAAATGACAAAAATGACAAAAATGACAAAAATGACAAAAATGACAAAAATGACAAAAATGACAAAAATGACAAAAATGACAAAAATGACAAAAATGACAAAAATGACAAAAATGACAAAAATGACAAAAATGACAAAAATGACAAAAATGACAAAAATGACAAAAATGACAAAAATGACAAAAATGACAAAAATGACAAAAATGACAAAAATGACAAAAATGACAAAAATGACACAAATGACAAAAATGACAAAAAATGACAAAAATAACAAAAAGGACAAAAATGACAAAAATGACAAAAATGACAAAAATGACAAAAATGACAAAAATGACAAAAATGACAAAAATGACACAAAAATGACACAAAAATGACACAAAAATGACACAAAAATGACACAAAAATGACACAAAAATGACACAAAAATGACACAAAAATGACACAAAAATGACACAAAAATGACACAAAAATGACACAAAAATGACACAAAAATGACACAAAAATGACACAAAAATGGCACAAAAATGACACAAAAATGACACAAAAATGACAAAAATGACACAAAAATGACACAAAAATGACACAAAAATGACACAAAAATGACACAAAAATGACACAAAAATGACACAAAAATGACAAAAATGACAAGAAAATGACACGAAGTTGACACAAAAATGACACAAAAATGATTCAAAAATGAAACTAAAACGACACAAAAATAACCCAAAAGTGACACATAAATGATACAAAAATGGCACAAAAA
>NW_026597508.1:0-4614 GCF_029784155.1 Uranotaenia lowii | reverse complement strand
CGTCACGAAAAACGTCACTTTATCGGACATCTTTTCCGTACTTCATTTTGGGTCGGCTATGTGTTGGTACACCAATACTCATTCAGCGCAAATACGGATGGGTGCGCAAAACACCCGAATGAAAAAAACCCCGAGCGCCGACCCAAACTACACTAGATCAGAAGTTATAAAAGGGCAATGATTGCGCCGGGCTATTTCATATGGCTTTTGGGCATTCTCGCGTGTGGTCGTTCGGAGCGACCAAAAATTTCAAGAGCGCTGCTGATTTTTTTTTCGTTAATGCTGCCGTTGCTACTTTCCGACCCTGCAACAGCGTCTGATACTGCTGTCGTCCGGCCCGTGCTGTTCTCAATCTGGTCCTGCTGTTGGTCAAGTAAATTATACGGCGGGTGGCGTTCGATGGAAACGTTTGCTTTCCCTGTCTTCTAACTAAAAGTGACCCAACGAATATCTTGAAAGATTTATTGAAGCTAATCCGAAGGTTTTGTGTATGGTGGTGCGCATAATGAGGTTAGAAAAAAGCGTTCATTTTGAGACATCTTGCACCACTGACATCGTTTACCTTAGCCTCTCTTGCTGCCCGCTAGAGCAATTAGAAACCCGGATAGCTGGTATTAGACTGATCCTGAGAATCATCACCAGGGTGGCTGTTCATTGATTGCGTGTTACGGCATACTAGATGTTCGCTAAAATGCTGATTAAAATACAAACGGTGCTTTTAAGGACCATTATACGGATGATAGAAGTTGGTTGATCTTATCAATAAAACATTCATTGAACGCACGCATTTGAAAATGATCAAAATTTTGTAATCAAAATAGAAAATAAAATTGGTTCTAGTTTTCCCGTCCCTAATTCCTTTTGTCGAATTCTATTTTTGCAATTTTATCCAATATTTTACAAAAAAACACTTAAAGAAAGACATTACTTTTTTCCTCATTCATCCACCCGAAGCACGATCCAACCGAAAACTAATAATAACAATAACAACAACAAACGGTAATAAGTAAGGGAATTATTTAATACTTTTAAGTTGGGCTCTGGATATTGTTGTGGTTTTTTTTTCAGCAAAAAATTGCATTGATTCGTGTAGATAATATGTTCGACTTGTTATAAAAGCTGTTTTTCAAGATTCAAATGGTTCTAAGAGTTTGTTTTTACTACTTTTGAAACCTGGGTCTTCAAAATTCATAGTTCCCACCCACAATTCAAACGTTCTCTATTATAATTCGTTGACAGATTCTATTGTAAATTGCTTCATGTGTTGATAACAGCAATCATCTACATATTTGATGGTAATAAAATCCCTATTTACTATTAAATATTTAAAAAAAAATGCGTTTAAAAATATAGTTTTGTTAAATTTTCATCCGTATTCCTAGACTAAATTTGCTTTCAGGAAACAGCCTGTCTCTATCACGGACATCGAAAGGAAAGGCTATACAGCCTTGTGCCTAACATCATCTGAAGTGAAAGTGTAAAATGTTGCTGAAACGAGAACTCCTGCTGATGCTGCTGCCCGGCCTAGCCCAAGCACTGCTGCCCATCCCCTGCTGTTGATGTACCATCCCGTTTGTGGCCCAGTCCCTGTTGCTGCTTCTGGTGTAGCAGTTGCGCTGCCCTGCCTTGCCTTACCTCAGTACTAGATGGGTTGCCATTGCATAGCGCTAATCCCGCCCGGTTGCTGCCTTCATGTGCATGAACGAACATGTTTGTTTATTTAGTACATTTGTATATGCTTCTGTTACGATGCAATTAGTGTTTCGGCGCGGCGAGTGATGTATTCACTTCATGGCTACATTTGGAAATCCAAACTCATTTCTAAACGGGTGAGCCTTTACAATTCATCGAAGCATATCCGAATTTGATGATTTTGTATTGTAATCAATGGTAGCGTACATTTCGATACTTGGATTCGGATGGTGCTACGGATTTTCTTCTTTAAAATTTTCACTCCTCTATTTTAATTTCAGTAATTGTGTTTTGCCATATGTAGTAACAAGTTGGTTTTGGTAAATCGCTATTTTATCGAGCACCCTCAACATTTTTTTTTAATTCTTATCATTTTTTTTTATTTTCTTGCGCTCTTTGAAAACCGTCCTTTGAAATTAACTAGAATAGTTCAATACTTGCCGAAATGACTATTCAACTTTTATGAATGCAAATTTTGCATAACTTAAAAATAAGGTTCTAAATTCTCATCTGTTGACTTTAAAAGGAATAATTTTACACATTTTGAAAAGAACCATTTCTGAAACTCATGGTTTGAAGAGTTTAAACTAGTGTGTCGACTTTACGTAATTCTACGAATCACAGTTGTAACAGATACAACCTCTTCAACTTTTTTTCTGATAATCTGTTAATAATGACCAAGTTAAAATCAATAAATAATATGATCAAAATAACATCAGTTATATCTGATACATAAAGTAAAATTCTTCGTATTTTTCTTTGTATCAACACAAGTGTCCAGTGCTTTGTATCTTTAGTATGGTATAAATATTTTTTGGAATGTCCTAATGTTCTCTCACGCCGGTTTTAATTTTTTTTTTCTATCACTGTGTTGCTGGCTGAGATATTGAACTTCTTCCTTCACTTCGTAGAACCTTCTACAAAAATAGCTCGTTTAGTGTTGATAAAATCCTGGAAGGGTATCTTCATTTTTTTCAGTCCATTTCGGCACATGCGAAACTTATCTTAGCAGTGGTTTCACACTTGTTGGAAAGATACCAGTTTTTTAAAACCCAAAATCAAGTTTTCTATATAATTTTCCTTAAGACTTTTCTTCCAGGACTTTAACAGAGCTAGGAAATGTGGCTTTTTTAGAGTTGTCGGTTAAGAAATGCTTTAATTTTTTACAAATCCGAAGTACTTATCTCCAATTTCGCTTCGAGGAACGAAAGCAAGGAACGACTAAAGGCTGCGAAACGTGTGTAGATTGCGGAGGGAGACTTATAAAAGAAATGTTGTGTAGATCATACAATTCTAAAACTCTTGTAGAAAAATGCGAACTAACGTTATCACCGATTGCTGCACAACAATAAGTTGAGTATTTATTCTGTAGCTCAAAAAGTAGGGGAGAACTGTACAAAACGCACCATGCGAGGTAAGATGGCCCATGTCATTCTTTCTCAAAAATACACTAACCATGGGCTTCGAATGATGTTTTGCTTCATTTATATTGTAGCAAACAAGCTTTTTCATTATTTATTACATGGAAAGTACACAAAAACGGATTTAGTTCTTAGAAACAGAAGGAATAGTGAAATCAGTGTGAAACCTATTATTTTTCATGGTTAACATTTAAGGTTTTATGGTAAACTGGCCTTGGCAATCTGATGAAACATACAGCTTATCGTTTTTCCACTCGCATATACTTTCGAAAGACTTTAAATATTTTTTTGTATTTTACATACTTCATACAAATTTTAACTGAAATCAATCATATAAAAAATGGGGCAGAATGCCCACAACACCACCCCAGCTAACATGAAGTCGTAGTAGAAATGATAATCCAAATCGATTAGTGAGACATTTTCAATAACCATCGTAAATACGTTGGTATTGAGTGATTTTCCATCATTCATTTACGACAAGCTTCGCCTAAAAAAAAGTTGAGTCGGATAGCAGTTTAGTCAATTCGTAAATATGTCTACAAAACGTTGAGAATATACTAATTCAACATTTACGATTTGAGTGAACTGATTTACGATAAATGGGCGGTCCTTCAATTAACACTCTTTCTGGTCTCCTCTCATAAAAAGAGAATCTCACCCATAGAGCTATAGCGTGGATCATATCAGTTGATGATTTAGCATCGAGGTAAGATATCGGACAGCCAACTCGGAGGACAGGAGTTCAAATCTCGATCAGGGAATTTTTTTTCGTTTATTTTGCTTTTTGTGGGAAAATCGAATCGTTGGAATCTTGTCATTGTAGATATATCGCCTCCAATTTTGTAGCTTTATGCTATTTTGGTAAGTTTAATACAATCTTTCCATCTGGTATATTTGTTTGAACAATTCTGTTGTTCCTGTGCTATACCTTCATAAATGTTTGCTGGGCACGTGTTTTAGGCTCAAATTTTTAATGCTGTTAACTTTTGAGAAACCGCAAATATCAAAACAAAATTCCATTCATTTTATTTGCTGACTCCCAAATTACGATATCCATGCATAATTGTAACAAATTTCGTCCTTGTTAGTGTTAAAAAGGTGCACCAATTTTCGACACGAAAAATTATCTGCCGCCATGTTTGCCGCGATATCAGTCAAGAAATTGGATTTCGTTGCCTACCTGAAGGCGTTTTACCTATAAGGCTACAAAAAAGTGTATTCTGTAAAGCGAAATTTTCGATAAGTTAAGTAATAGTAAATGATTTTTTGCCACAGTGTGGTTAGTTTACAAAAATACGATGAACATGTAATCAAACATTTTGTGTTTCAATTATTACATTCCTTATAGTCAATGTTTTATTTCTTACCACCCTCTCGATATGGTGCGTTCTGTCCACTATCTTTGGCGTTCTACCCCGCGCTTTATTTTCTGGCTGTATAAGTTTTTTACAAAAATATCATCAAAATCGTGTTTTTATCATATTTTTTCTTTTTGATA
>NW_026597507.1:0-4641 GCF_029784155.1 Uranotaenia lowii | reverse complement strand
AAAAATTACAAAAATGACAAAAATTACAAAAATTACAAAAATTACAAAAATTACAAAAATTACAAAAATTACAAAAATTACAAAAATTACAAAAATTACAAAAATTACAAAAATTACAAAAATTACAAAAATTACAAAAATTACAAAAATTACAAAAATTACAAAAATTACAAAAATTACAAAAATTACAAAAATTACAAAAATTACAAAAATTACAAAAATTACAAAAATTACAAAAATGACAAAAATTACAAAAATTACAAAAATTACAAAAATAACAAAAATAACAAAAATTACAAAAATTACAAAAATTACAAAAATTACAAAAATGACAAAAAATACAGAAATGACAAAAATAGAAAAATAACAAAAATTACAAAAATTACAAAACTTACAAAAATTACAAAATTTACAAAATTGAAAAAAAATACAAAAATTAAAAAAATTACATAAATTACAAAAATTCCAATTATGACAAAAATTACAAAAATTACAGAAATCACAAAAACAACAAAAATTACAAAAATAACATAAATTACGAAAATTTCAAAAATTTCAAAAATTACAAAAATGACAAAAATGACAAAAATGACAAAAATGACAAAAATGACAAAAATGACAAAAATGACAAAAATGACAAAAATGACAAAAATGACAAAAATGACAAAAATGACAAAAATGACAAAAATGACAAAAATGACAAAAATGACAAAAATGACAAAAATGACAAAAATGACAAAAATGACAAAAATGACAAAAATGACAAAAATGACAAAAATGACAAAAATGACAAAAATGACAAAAATGACAAAAATGACAAAAATGACAAAAATGACAAAAATGACAAAAATGACAAAAATGACAAAAATGACAAAAATGACAAAAATGACAAAAATGACAAAAATGACAAAAATGACAAAAATGACAAAAATGACAAAAATGACAAAAATGACAAAAATGACAAAAATGACAAAAATGACAAAAATGACAAAAATGACAAAAATGACAAAAATGACAAAAATGACAAAAATGACAAAAATGACAAAAATGACAAAAATGACAAAAATGACAAAAATGACAAAAATGACAAAAATGACAAAAATGACAAAAATGACAAAAATGACAAAAATGACAAAAATGACAAAAATGACAAAAATGACAAAAATGACAAAAATGACAAAAATGACAAAAATGACAAAAATGACAAAAATGACAAAAATGACAAAAATGACAAAAATGACAAAAATGACAAAAATGACAAAAATGACAAAAATGACAAAAATGACAAAAATGACAAAAATGACAAAAATGACAAAAATGACAAAAATGACAAAAATGACAAAAATGACAGAAATGACAGAAATGACAAAAATGACAAAAATGACAAAAATGACAAAAATGACAAAAATTACAAAAATTACAAAAATTACAAAAATTACAAAAATTACAAAAATTACAAAAATTACAAAAATTACAAAAATTACAAAAATGACAAAAATGACAAAAATGACAAAAATGACAAAAATGACAAAAATGACAAAAATGACAAAAATGACAAAAATGACAAAAATGACAAAAATGACAAAAATGACAAAAATGACAAAAATGACAAAAATGACAAAAATGACAAAAATGACAAAAATGACAAAAATGACAAAAATGACAAAAATGACAAAAATGACAAAAATGACAAAAATGACAAAAATGACAAAAATGACAAAAATGACAAAAATGACAAAAATGACAAAAATGACAAAAATGACAAAAATGACAAAAATGACAAAAATGACAAAAATGACAAAAATGACAAAAATGACAAAAATGACAAAAATGACAAAAATGACAAAAATGACAAAAATGACAAAAATGACAAAAATGACAAAAATGACAAAAATGACAAAAATGACAAAAATGACAAAAATGACAAAAATGACAAAAATGACAAAAATGACAAAAATGACAAAAATGACAAAAATGACAAAAATGACAAAAATGACAAAAATGACAAAAATGACAAAAATGACAAAAATGACAAAAATGACAAAAATGACAAAAATGACAAAAAAGACAAAAATGACAAAAATGACCAAAATGACCAAAATGACAAAAATGACAAAAATGACAAAAATGACAAAAATGACAAAAATGACAAAAATGACAAAAATGACAAAAATGACAAAAATGACAAAAATGACAAAAATGACAAAAATGACAAAAATGACAAAAATGACAAAAATGACAAAAATGACAAAAATGACAAAAATGACAAAAATGACAAAAATGACAAAAATGACAAAAATGACAAAAATGACAAAAATGACAAAAATGACAAAAATGACAAAAATGACAAAAATGACAAAAATGACAAAAATGACAAAAATGACAAAAATGACAAAAATGACAAAAATGACAAAAATGACAAAAATGACAAAAATGACAAAAATGACAAAAATGACAAAAATGACAAAAATGACAAAAATGACAAAAATGACAAAAATGACAAAAATGACAAAAATGACAAAAATGACAAAAATGACAAAAATGACAAAAATGACAAAAATGACAAAAATGACAAAAATGACAAAAATGACAAAAATGACAAAAATGACAAAAATGACAAAAATGACAAAAATGACAAAAATGACAAAAATGACAAAAATGACAAAAATGACAAAAATGACAAAAATGACAAAAATGACAAAAATGACAAAAATGACAAAAATGACAAAAATGACAAAAATGACAAAAATGACAAAAATGACAAAAATGACAAAAATGACAAAAATGACAAAAATGACAAAAATGACAAAAATGACAAAAATGACAAAAATGACAAAAATGACAAAAATGACAAAAATGACAAAAATGACAAAAATGACAAAAATGACAAAAATGACAAAAATGACAAAAATGACAAAAATGACAAAAATGACAAAAATGACAAAAATGACAAAAATGACAAAAATGACAAAAATGACAAAAATGACAAAAATGACAAAAATGACAAAAATGACAAAAATGACAAAAATGACAAAAATGACAAAAATGACAAAAATGACAAAAATGACAAAAATGACAAAAATGACAAAAATGACAAAAATGACAAAAATGACAAAAATGACAAAAATGACAAAAATGACAAAAATGACAAAAATGACAAAAATGACAAAAATGACAAAAATGACAAAAATGACAAAAATGACAAAAATGACAAAAATGACAAAAATGACAAAAATGACAAAAATGACAAAAATGACAAAAATGACAAAAATGACAAAAATGACAAAAATGACAAAAATGACAAAAATGACAAAAATGACAAAAATGACAAAAATGACAAAAATGACAAAAATGACAAAAATGACAAAAATGACAAAAATGACAAAAATGACAAAAATGACAAAAATGACAAAAATGACAAAAATGACAAAAATGACAAAAATGACAAAAATGACAAAAATGACAAAAATGACAAAAATGACAAAAATGACAAAAATGACAAAAATGACAAAAATGACAAAAATGACAAAAATGACAAAAATGACAAAAATGACAAAAATGACAAAAATGACAAAAATTACAAAAATTACAAAAATTACAAAAATTACAAAAATTACAAAAATTACAAAAATTACAAAAATTACAAAAATTACAAAAATTACAAAAATTACAAAAATTATAAAAATTACAAAAATTACAAAAATTACAAAAATTACAAAAATTACAAAAATTACAAAAATGACAAAAATGACAAAAATGACAAAAATGACAAAAATGACAAAAATGACAAAAATGACAAAAATGACAAAAATGACAAAAATGACAAAAATGACAAAAATGACAAAAATGACAAAAATGACAAAAATGACAAAAATGACAAAAATGACAAAAATGACAAAAATGACAAAAATGACAAAAATGACAAAAATGACAAAAATGACAAAAATGACAAAAATGACAAAAATGACAAAAATGACAAAAATGACAAAAATGACAAAAATGACAAAAATGACAAAAATGACAAAAATGACAAAAATGACAAAAATGACAAAAATGACAAAAATGACAAAAACGACAAAAATGACAAAAATGACAAAAATGACAAAAATGACAAAAATGACAAAAATGACAAAAATGACAAAAATGACAAAAATGACAAAAATGACAAAAATGACAAAAATGACAAAAATGACAAAAATGACAAAAATGACAAAAATGACAAAAATGACAAAAATGACAAAAATGACAAAAATGACAAAAATGACAAAAATGACAAAAATGACAAAAATGACAAAAATGACAAAAATGACAAAAATGACAAAAATGACAAAAATGACAAAAATGACAAAAATGACAAAAATGACAAAAATGACAGAAATGACAAAAATGACAAAAATGACAAAAATGACAAAAATGACAAAAATTACAAAAATTACAAAAATTACAAAAATTACAAAAATTACAAAAATTACAAAAATTACAAAAATTACAAAAATTACAAAAATTACAAAAATTACAAAAATTACAAAAATTACAAAAATTACAAAAATGACAAAAATGACAAAAATGACAAAAATGACAAAAATGACAAAAATGACAAAAATGACAAAAATGACAAAAATGACAAAAATGACAAAAATG
>NW_026597506.1:0-4714 GCF_029784155.1 Uranotaenia lowii | reverse complement strand
AAGAGCACGGAAACATTCAATATTGGCAAGTTTTCAGAATTTATGATAAGAAATAAACATATGGCGGCTGTTAGTGTGCCAAATGAAGAAATTTTGTTCATAATTACCCCACCTAGCCCTACTTGACTCAAATATTCGGTACATCTCCACTAAAAACTAATGCCAAAACCTGAAAAACCCATCCTAAGTTTAAAATTTTGCTAGAGTTTTTAAAAATTATTTCACTTGTTCATAGAAATTCAGGTCTGAATATTTCGATTGTAATGAAATTTAAAATCAAATCAAATCAATTTCAAAGGTTCTGATTCCATATTCCCATAACCAAACTTGTATTTCTAATTTCGTATACAGATTTCAGTTAGGATTCTTGATGTTCAGCTCGAATAATCATTAGAAATTAAAAATGTTAAGCTTCTTATCTTATGCATTTTCATTATTTTGATAATAGTTTTCCGAATTAGAAAAAAAAACAAGAATTTTATTTTATATTCAAATTCGAATTTCTTGAACTTAATTCTTACACAAAATTGTAACAATTGAAGCTTGAATGGCGATCCTGAATAGAAAACTAAGATTCAGATTCATAATTTGAACTTCACATTTTAATTCAAATTCACAATAGAGATTAATAAGAAATAATTGAAATAATGAATTGAGATTAAACTAGAACAACAGAATTAAAAAATTTAAATAATAGATTCTTGAATGAGGACTCCTCAATTGGCTCATAAAGTTCTGATCTGGAACTAGGAATCTAAAATCGTATTTTTTGTACATTTCAGAAACCGTATAGAAATCCGGAAACAGATTCAAAGTTAAATTTTTGAATTCAGGTTCAGAATTCAGATTCGGAATGCAGATTCAAATTTCAATAAAGATTTAGCTTGTAAATGTTTTTTTTATATATGTATATCAAATTGTTGAAGGATTCAAAATAATTATCCAGAGGATTTTTATCTTGAAATTGATTCTTTATGAAAAATATTTGCTGTTGATGAAACATGTATCTTCCTCAAAAAATCTACTTTAAATTCTATACGTTCTAGGTGTATTGTTTAACATTATTAATGTTGCAGTTTTTTAAAAGCCAAATTGCAATCTAAAATTATAAAAAAAATTTGGTTAAAGTTTGCATAATGCAAGTTTGATTTGAAAAATTTTAATTTTTTCATTTTTTCGAAAATTTTATTTATTTTCCTCAATTGAATCAAAATCTTGGAATTTTCTAAAGAGTTTGGAAGATTAGGCTTGTTGGAATTGGGTAAAAATAAAGTTTATTTTTAAATTGAAGGCTTCCCAAAAAAAAAAAACTTATGTTATGCTCAAATCAAATAAGTTTGATCTGAAAGACTCTCAAACAAATTCAAAAATTTGAACCATCGATGAAAGCAAATTGTATATTTTTATAATTAAGGTAAAAATTTTGCTCACCCTTTAGGTTGAGGACCAATTTGCTAAAGTTCGGTTTAATACGAAAACTAGTAATAAGTACTTAAAAATGAATAATCATCATACTAATATAATTTGTTTCATTTTTATTTCTATTCGTGCATTGTTGGGCCAAAAATCATAGGTGAAAAATCAGTCACCAAACTCCTCCCCCCCCATTGGTCGGTTCTTCCTACAGCCCTGGGTTCCTGTAAAATCTAGGAGAAAACACGTCGAAACAGGTGTCAAGTAATTTAAAATAGCTTATTTGATATCGAATTTGATGGCAGTGGAATTGGAGCAAGATAGCTTACAAATATTTGATAAAGAACGAAGATCTTTAACCTTAAACGTACCATACTTTCTACCGGTCGGGTAAATCAGAAAGATTTAGCGAAAAAAATGTTAATAAACGGGCAGATTTAAAAAAAAATTAGGCAAACAACATCCAAGAGAAAAGGGAAAGAAAATATCTTGAAATCTAAAGTTTTCATCGAATAGCAGCAGCATTGTTATCTGCTAACAGCATCAATGTAAATCTTAGCATTAAACAAAAAATTGTAAATGTTCATTTTGAAATTTTTTTTTATCGTTTTTGAACACAAAATCTAGAAAAAATCAAAGAAAATTTGAGTTTTTTCCATATGGTTCAACAAATAACATGAATAAATCCGGGAAGTTTTCTGATACCTGAAATACAGTTAAAAGTTGGCAATTTTGGTATTTTAAAAAAAACATGCATTAGTTTATTTTTTATAGCCAAATTGATGGAGGTTTGTGTACGATTTTATGGAAAATGTTTTTTTTTGTTATCATCGCGGACCGACATCTGTTCATTTTAACTTTCAAAATGTGTTTAGGGGGAAGTGTTCCTAAATGCGCATGTTGAGTAATATGCGCATACACATGGCGACATGGCTAGAGATTCATCATATCTAATCAGTGCAGTTTGAGGATAATACGCTTTTAACACATGGCATGAAAAAATTGAATTGTTATATAAAGTCGAAAAAATTTAAAAATTCAAACAAGATTTTTGTCAGTTTTGATATAATGTATTGAACTTTAACTATCATGCGTACAGATTCTGTGAACAAAAATTTTAATGGTTTTTCTTTTTTATTCATCTGGAAATCGGAAATTCAACAAATTGAAGCTTTTGGCAAAGTTGTAAATGATAAGATATTGGAATAAGAGAAAGGTTTTGAATGCCTATATCAAGGCAGGTTAAATGCCTATATCAAGAAAAATAGATAAGTCTAATAAATGTTTTACTTTTAACCATTCAAACATTAAATCTACGCTCAAATCATGATCTTACAGCAAAAAAAGAAGAACTTCATACTGATCCGATAAAATACGATATGAACAAAATATTACCATGAAATATAGCCATATGGCATACTTAACTATGTTTGATGCAAAAGAACTAGTGATGTAAAAAATTTCACCGGATTTTCAGCCTTGACGTATGCTTAACATCCGTTAATATCATTTTCAATTAAGTTATATCAAAATATTGCAAGTGTTAATGAAATATAGCTAAAAACATAAATATGCGCATTTAGCCCGCCAGATTCGGAAATCGGCTATTTTGACTTCTTTTATTAAAAAATTATTTTCACAAAAACTGTAAGAGATTTTAACAGAAAAATTGCTCTAACGTTTATAAAGCAGATGTCCGCTCATGTGTATATAGTTTTCAGACTTCTATCTATTGGAATATGGGAGAAAATGAGTGCTTTCCTTAATATGCGCATATAGCCCACCTCTCCCCTTATAAGTGAAATAACATTCTGGTTAACTTTATAAAATAATCATCGTGTTTACTTTCAGTCTGCTTTATAGGTATCAGTAATATCTAAAATTCAATAGCAAATTTGTCGATGCAATAGGAATCACAGTTAAGGAAATCAGCTAGCCTTATTAGAACTATCATTTTCATTAATTAGATAACCTTATTACAATATGCTCCCATAAAATGCCTCTAAGAATGAAATAGGAATTTCCTAAGGAAATACAGCGTAGCATAGGAGGTTTAGGAAAACCCCACAAGATGCCCATTTTCCAAAGTGTATCCTGATCTTTGCCTTTTCTTCACTAACAAAATGCCCTTCCTTAGATATTTGAATATAGATTCGAAGACCTATAAATATACGGTTTCTATAGCTGGAGCTACTGACTTACCACTGCTTCAGAGTTTCTCAAAATAGCTTTTGAAAAATATTTGACTGGAAGGTTGATCGTTGATCCTAAAAAATATCTTACTAACATTCCTTCAATTCTTATTGATTACTAAGACGTAACCGGCGCCGTTATTGATCTTTATTTTTTTTTAGGGAGAGTTCCCTCCATTCTAAAGACCTCTGCTCAAAGATGATGGTCTTGATCAATCACGGAGAAGCAACGATCGACGAGGTAGAACTTGTTCTACTGAGCCACTCCAGCAATTGTGGGATTCGGAATGCACACATTTATGCTTAATAATTATAACATGAGGTTTTTGAAAGTTATATAAATATATGTAGTTATTTGAATACTTTAAGGGTTCTACAATTCAAAGTGGATATGAGTAGTCAATTAAGCTAAACTGAGCATATAAGCAGTCTTCGATCGAAAATTCGATCATTGCTTTGATATAATGAAACACCCTATAAAGGATAGAACCTGGAATTAGTGCTTGAAAAGTGAGAAACCTCTGTAAGCGAAAGGAAAAAAATTTACTTCCTGAGAAAATTTCTTGTGAGAATAGTATTATATCAGGTCCGCAATACTACAGCTCCGAATTTCTAGGGATTATGAACAGACAATACGTTCAATGTTATGTACATATATTGCAAATGAATATTTAAAAAACAATCATGCAATTGTATGTCACTACGAGCACGAACATAACCCGTCTTCTCATCACGTTTGTTTGAAAGCAATTTTTGGATCATTTTCGGCCATTGATTATGTTAAACACTGAGTTTTTTTTCAATCTGAAATATTTATTGAGGTTTCATAAATTATTCGCAAAAATAATGTTACTTACGGAGCATTGAATCGAGAGAAAACACACTAACGAAAGCACAATCTAAAAATAAATATCTTCTACTGGTAGCTAACTTATATTTACAATCTTTGGTTTCACTTTGAGAACATTTGGTATTTAAAGTTAAGCTGCGACAAATTATCTCTGCACATAATCGATGCAGGAATTGTTCTGCCTCATCAGCTGATGGTGGCTGGTCGCAGTCGACGGACTGGATCCGTAAAATCCCTGATAGTGTCCGGCATATGCCGT
>NW_026597505.1:0-4784 GCF_029784155.1 Uranotaenia lowii | reverse complement strand
CATGCAAATTTTTACCTCTAATTTTTTTTTCGCTTAGGAGAATAATGAATTATATGAACAAGTGAACAGGTTCACCTATGCAAACATTAAATTTTAACAACATTTGATTTTTTGCTTAGATTTCATTAAACAGCTACCTAATAATTAGTTCGACCTAAGTAGATCCATATTTGAAAAAATAAAAAATAAATAATAAACTTTTATGACACGAAGGAATTGAAAATTTGGCACAAGTTAAAAATTAAAAGCTAAACTGAAAAGAAACTTACTTATATGCTGGTACTTACATCGACACTTTTTGATGACTTGATTAAATTAAAATCAAAATATTATCAAAAAACTCACCGAACAGTTGAGTTAAGTATTTGGCCGAAAAGTCCGAATAGGTCGAATATTTATTTTAAAATATGTACAATAATAATATAGTCAAATTTATCAAATGATTTTGGATAATTTATTAAAAATATCACAAAGTAATGTACAAAAGGCTACACAATAATAAAAAACTTATGGTTTCAGTAAAACATCTGAGGTGTAGGTGTAGGTTTCGCTGTAAACGGCTTAAAACTTTGATTATCATTTATTCCAGATTTTCTTGATATATCCAGGCTTGCTCATAAATCCAATAAAAAATTCGAGATAGGTTAATCTTGCTGGGATGCCCAAATTTAATTCAAAAGTTCCTGGACTTTGCCCGAGTTTATTCAAATTATTTGCTAAATCGATTAAAAAACCAACTTTTTTTTTGAAACATTTTAGATTTTGGAAAGAATAAAAATTAACATAAATTTTTGTTTAATCCTTGGATACGATTTCTGCTACTGTGATTCAGTAAAGACTTGAAACTTCATTTTCCTTTGTTTCTTGTATGGTTTTAGCCAAGATTTTGTTCAGATTTAACCTTTTTTATACAAATTTTCCTCAAAATCGCCTTGAATTGCCCGATCGTTTGGCAGAAAATAAAGCATACTTAGGCTTGAAGATTATCGTTCTTTCAAACAACTTTTAAAATGATATCTTGCCAAAATTCGAATTTCATCTAATTCAAATGAACAATATCGACGTTTTTTGTCCCAGATTTCACAGGAACCTATTCTCTTTGGTGATAAATGCCCTTGATGTGACAAGTCATCTGATATCCTTTCAGTTATTGGTGATATTTTGAAAATAAGAGAGATCCCTACTTAAAAAGATCTTGTAAAAAATCATCTGGTAATATCACCTGGTTGAAAATAATCAACTCAAAAATATGAGAGGCATTAAGATGGAAGGAATGGAAGAAAATAGAAATAGGTAGTAGCTTTTGTATTTTTATTAAATTTTCGACCGAATATTCGTCCAAATATTCAATTTGCATTTAACCTGCCTGATATGGGCTTTCAAAACCTTTCTCTTATTCCAATATCTTATCATTTACAACTTTACCAAAGGCTTCAATTTGATGAATTTCCGATTTGGTTATTGTAGTGATTAAGGTAGGATTGAATATTTTTAATAAAATGAAAAATTTTAAGAAGTTGAAACTGATACAGTAAAAGTCAGTAAAATCATACAGTCAATTGAATGATGAGTATGTTTGACCAAACAAATGTGTTAAAAAAGTTAAACGTGCAGAATGTTCATGCTGTCAGTTTTGAGTGAAGGAGAACGAAACGATAATTACGAAACAAAGAACGAGATCGCGAATTGCGCGTCATTCTTTTGACAAATTTGTAGGAAGTAAGATGTCTTTGAGTTGTGTGAAGGAAATTTTAGGAAGTGTCCGAGAAATTGTGTGATGGGCACTGCAGTTATCTTCCACAAAGTAAATTTTTGCCTCGATTTCCAGCAAAAAAAAATTGCTGGAAACGTTCAGCAATCCAAATTTTTGCTGGAAACCAGCAATCGGTTTTCGAATTGCTGGATTTTTCAGCAATCGGTTGTGTTCTTGTCATTTTTGCTGAAAAATCAGCAATCGGTTTTTAAATTGCTGGACTTTCCAGAAATTGATCTAGTTTGCTGAAAATCAGCAATCGAGTTATCACATTGGAGTTTGTTTGTTTTCGTACGCTGAAGCAAGGTGAGACTTCATTTTACGAATTTTGGTTAGATTAATATAATTATTTTTATTTCCCTCTATATTCTAGCAACCAGACATAAGTCAAGGGTGAGTTTTTATTGGACAGATTTCATGAAAGATACTAATCAGAATTCCTTTCTTCGGTAGCGAATGATCAAAACTTTGGCACAAGGCTGCCACTCCAGAGCCGGTTTTGGAAATAAATACAAACATAATTTAAAAATGAAAGAAACGAATTCTTTTTCATTGCTCATTATATGCACAGGCAGTAATCAATATTTAATTTAGAATTGAAATATAAATTTGGTACTAAATACAGCCGGTTGCTTTGAAAGAAATTGCTGGATTGCTGATTTTCCATCTGGATCACATTCTGGTTGTCCGAAGATTTCCTGATAGAAATTCAAATTTAGATATAATCTGTAATTTCTGTACACTCAAAAAAAAAAACTATCATATATGCCATAAGTTTCTCTTAAAAAGTGGCACCATAAGAAAAATCATTGAAATACATAAAAATGTCTTATAAACCGAATGAATTCTTCAGATGAACACCTGCTTCAATGAGAGGTTGTTGCTGTTCATAAGAGGGTTTTATGAAAGCAGAAAATTTCACGTTTAATGAAAAAATATCAAGATTATTGAAGTTTAAAAAGTTCAGTTTAATTTCTGGGTATAAAATAGCTTCATGATCACCATCAGCAGCACATCAGCGCCTGGTTCCAACAAAGTCAATCTGCCGCACCCGGTCCATTGAACTTATTGTTTTCGCTGGTCAACATGCTGAAAAGTAAACAAAAAAAATAGTACTTAAGTAAACAAATAATTTTGACGTTCACAAAAAATAAGCTTACCATTTGGAATAACAAAATCACTTTAAACCTTTAGAAAGACTAATGGCTCTACAACTGGTTAGCGCTTGGTATGACGAAGAAACAATGACTGATGGAATGAAAGTGTTCATTATTTATGTATATGTATATATGGTTCCCCCATCGATAGCAAGGTCCAGCCTATGTCTGTGTGGCTTGGCCTTCGAATTGCTTCTCAGGCTTCCACGGCCGATGGTTCGTCGAGAGAATGCATCCAACCTTAGAGGCCTACAATGGTTGGCAATCCACTCCGCTTGCAATAGTCTCTTAAGATTAACCCCAGATACATTCCCTCTGAAATATTTGTTACATATAGTTATTTATCAATGAAATACATCTTACCTGTCGACAACTTATGGGATTCGAACCCAAAAGTTTTTCTTGCCGATACCGGGAATCGAACCCAGTACGCCTGGGTTACCAGACTCGCGCCAGCCTGTCCACTAGACCACATCAGCGCTATAAACACATACACATTCATATTAGCTATTAATTGTTCACTTCGATTCTGTTACATTACGGAGTTTTTGTTTGAAGTGTTCCTGGGCGCCTTTCCAGGAAAGATAATGTAAAACTAATAAAATGAGCTTCATCACATAAAATTTAATAACATTTGTTCATGTAAATTTTAAAACCAGAAGCAGCAATCTGCTATATTTGAGAAGAAAAAAGCCACAACCCGCATTTACTTAAACCACAGAAGGAAGCCTCAATCCGCTTTATCGTGATCTACAAGCGGAAGTCTCATTTCACATTCAAATTAACATTTTCAATAAAAAGCAGTCTGAATCCGCATTCAACTTTTCAACAAGCAGGAGTCTGTCTCAATCCTCTCATTCTTTTTAACAGGAGCATGTCTCAATCCTCTCATTCTTTTTAACAGGAACTGTCAATTCAATCTCACATAATCAATATATCGTAGTCTCAAATAAATTTAACACAAATTGTAAAACATAGCTAATAAAACCAAAACCTTAATCCGCTTTCACATTTTCAACAAACAGAAGACTAAATTCGCTTTCACATTTTCAACTTTGATTATCAATTCTAACTCATGATTGGAAGTTTCATCGCAATCATCTGGAATCTTTTACTCATAATTGGAGGTCTCATCGCAATCATCCTCAGTTGGATGTCCCATCACAACTGCAATCTTTTACTCATGACATGACAACTGGTTCATTTAGCCGTATTTTTACGTTTCCACCCTGCACCACGTGGAGGCGAACCATGTTACAGGGTGGAATGAAAGTGTTCATTATTTTTTCACAATATAGCTTCTTTTACTTTTCATAACAACTTCGTATGAAAATCGAAAGAATTTCATAAGACTCTTATGAAAAATTGTTTTGGACGCAAAAGAGCGGTTCATAAGAGATGTCTTATGAAATTAATAATAAGCTTTCCTTTGAGTGTATGTTTGTTTGTTTGTCCTCTATAGACTCAGCCGTTTCAAGAGCTAGAGTTCTGAAATTCGGTATGGATGCTCATTAAGACCAGGAATGATGATAAATGTTTTCAGTTTTTCGGATGACCCCTTCTGAAGGGGGTTGTCCTTACAAGACAAATATTGTTTTATATACTATATTGACGTTATTTTTCCTCGGATTGTGTTGAAAATTTGCACATGAGTGTCTTGAAAGACGATCAATTGATTTCAGGTGTCAAACTTTGTGTAAGGGGTCAGCCAAAGGGGTCGTCCATATTAACTGTTCGCTCTTTTTGCGATATTGACGTTATTATACATCGTATTCAGATGACAATTGGTACACGAAAGTATTGAGTGACGGACAATCGTTTTGAGGTATCAAATATAGTGTTAGGGGCCGGCCAAAGGGGTCGTCCATATTAAC
>NW_026597504.1:0-4793 GCF_029784155.1 Uranotaenia lowii | reverse complement strand
TTGACTTTCTGACTTTCTGACTTTCTGACTTTCTAACTTTCTGACTTTCTGAATTTATGACTTGCTGACTTTCTGACTTTCTGCCTTTTTGACTTTCTGAATTTTTGACTTTATGAGTTTCTGACGTTCGGAATTTTTGACTATTTGAATTTCTGACTTTCTTATTTTTTGACTTTTTGACTTGCTGATTTTTCGACTTTTTAACTTATTGACTTTTTGACTTTCTGACTTTCTGACTTCCTGATTTTCTGACTCTCTGACTTTCTGAGTTTCTGACTTTCTGAGTTTCTGACTTTCTGACTTTCTGACTTTCTGACTATCTGACTTTCTGACTTTCCAATTTTCTGACTTTCCTTATTTTCTGACTCACCGATTTTCTGACTTTTTGAACTCCTGACTTTCTAAATTTCTGACTTCCTAACATTATTACTTTCTGACTTGCTGATTTTCTGACTTTCTGAATTTCTGACTTTCTGACTTTCTGACCCTTTGACTTTCTGATTCAAAATTACTCACGGGTCTTAGGATAGTATGGAATCTTTATCATATTCTTCAGTTTAATAAAAAAAAATATAGTTGCCAATTTTGTGATTTGGGTGAATTTGGTGGTTTTTGTGTTTATTTTGTTTTTTTTTAAATAATTTTGAACATTTTTTTCTTTATGTATTATTTTTAAAAATTTTGTCTTTAAGTGATTTCTGTCAGTTTCTTAATTTTTGTAATTTTTGTAATTTTTTTATTTTTTGTAATTTTTGTAATTTTTGTAATTTTTGTAATTTTTGTCATTTTTGTAGTTTTTGTAATTTTTGTAATTTTTGTAATTTTCGTAAATTTTGTAATTTTTGTAATTTTTGTAATTTTTGTAATTTTTGTAATTTTTGTAATTTTTGTAATTTTTGTAATTTTTGTAATTTTTGTAATTTTTGTAATTTTTGTAATTTTTGTAATTTTTGTAATTTTTGTAATTTTTGTAATTTTTGTA
Source organism: Uranotaenia lowii (assembly GCF_029784155.1). Classification (NCBI taxonomy): domain Eukaryota; kingdom Metazoa; phylum Arthropoda; class Insecta; order Diptera; family Culicidae; genus Uranotaenia; species Uranotaenia lowii. The sequence continues at coordinate 3,811 of NW_026597504.1, read as the reverse complement.
GTTTTTGTCATTTTTTTAATTTTTGTAATTTTTGTAATTTTTGTAATTTTTGTAATTTTTGTCATTTTTGTAATTTTTGTAATTTTTGTAATTTTTGTAATTTTTGTAATTTTTGTAATTTTTGTAATTTTTGTAATTTTTGTAATTTTTGTAATTTTTGTAATTTTTGTAATTTTTGTAATTTTTGTAATTTTTGTAATTTTTGTAATTTTTGTAATTTTTTAAGTTTTTGTTACTTTTGTAATTTTTGTAATTTTTGTTATTTTTGTACTTTTAGTAATTTTTGTAATTTTTGTCATTTTGGTAATTTTTGTAATTTTTGTAATTTTTGTAATTTTTGTCATTTTTGTCATTTTTGTAATTTTTGTAATTTTTGTCATTTTTGTAATTTTTGTTATTTTTGTAATTTTTGTAACTTTTGTAGTTTTTGTAATTTTTGTAATTTTTGTAATTTTTGTAATTTTTGTAATTTTTGTAATTTTTTTAATTTTTGTAATTTTTGTAATTTTTGTAATTTTTGTAATTTTTGTAATTTTTGTAATTTTTGTAATTTTTGTAATTTTTGTAATTTTTGTAATTTTTGTAATTTTTGTAATTTTTGTAATTTTTGTAATTTTTGTCATTTTTGTAATTTTTGTAATTTTTGTAATTTTTGTAATTTTTGTAATTTTTGTAATTTTTGTAATTTTTGTAATTTTTGTAATTTTTGTAATTTTTGTAATTTTTGTAATTTTTGTAATTTTTGTAATTTTTGTAATTTTTGTAATTTTTGTAATTTTTGTAATTTTTGTAATTTTTGTAATTTTTGTAATTTTTGTAATTTTTGTCATATTTGTCATTTTTGTCATTTTTGTCATTTTTGTCATGTTTGTCATTTTTGTCATTTTTGTCATTTTTGTCATTTTTGTCATTTTTGTCATTTTTGTCATTTTTGTCATTTTTGTCATTTTTGTCATTTTTGTCATTTTTGTCATTTTTGTCATTTTTGTCAATTTTGTCATTTTTGTCATTTTTGTCATTTTTGTCATTTTTGTCATTTTTGTCATTTTTGTCATTTTTGTCATTTTTGTCATTTTTGTCATTTTTGTCATTTTTGTCATTTTTGTCATTTTTGTCATTTTTGTCATTTTTGTCATTTTTGTCATTTTTGTCATTTTTGTCATTTTTGTCATTTTTGTCATTTTTGTCATTTTTGTCATTTTTGTCATTTTTGTCATTTTTGTCATTTTTGTCATTTTCGTCATTTTTGTCATTTTTGTCATTTTTGTAATTTTTGTAATTTTGTAATTTTTGTAATTTGTAATTTTCGTAATTTTTGTAATTTTTGTAATTTTTGTAATTTTTGTAATTTTTGTAATTTTTGTAATTTTTGTTATTTTTGTAATTTTTGTAATTTTTTGTAATTTTTTTTAATTTTTGTAATTTTGTAATTTTGTAATTTTTGTGATTTTTGTAATTTTTGTAATTTTTGTAATTTTTGTAATTTCTGTAATTTTTGTAATTTTTGTAATTTTTGTAATTTTTGTAATTTTTGTATTTTTTGTAATTTTTGTAATTTTTGTAATTTTTGTAATTTTTGTAATTTTTGTAATTTTTGTAATTTTTGTAATTTTTGTAATTTTTGTAATTTTTGTAATTTAAGTAATTTTGTAAGTTATGTAATTTTCGTAATTTTTGTAATTTTTGTAATTTTTGTAATTTTTATAATTTTTTTAATTTTTGTAATTTTTGTCATTTTTGTCATTTTTGTCTTTTTTGTCATTTTTGTCATTTTTGTCATTTTGTCATTTTTGTCATTTTTGTCATTTTTGTCATTTTTGTCATTTTTGTCATTTTTGTCATTTTTGTCATTTTTGTCATTTTTGTCATTTTTGTCATTTTTGTCATTTTTGTCATTTTTGTCAATTTTGTCATTTTTGTCATTTTTGTCATTTTTGTCATTTTTGTCATTTTTGTCATTTTTGTCATTTTTGTCATTTTTGTCATTTTTGTCATTTTGTCATTTTGTCATTTTTGTCATTTTTGTCATTTTTGTCATTTTTGTCATTTTGTCATTTTGTCATTTTTGTCATTTTTGTCATTTTTGTCATTTTTGTCATTTTTGTCATTTTGTCATTTTTGTCATTTTTGTCATTTTTGTCATTTTTGTCATTTTTGTCATTTTTGTCATTTTTGTCATTTTTGTCATTTTTGTCATTTTTGTCATTTTTGTCATTTTTGTCATTTTTGTCATTTTTGTCATTTTTGTCATTTTTGTCATTTTTGTCATTTTTTGTCATTTTTGTCATTTTTGTCATTTTGTCATTTTTGTCATTTTTGTCATTTTGTCATTTTTGTCATTTTTGTCATTTTTGTCATTTTTGTCATTTTTGTCATTTTTGTCATTTTTGTCATTTTTGTCATTTTTGTCATTTTTGTCATTTTTGTCATTTTTGTCATTTTTGTCATTTTTGTCATTTTTGTCATTTTTGTCATTTTTGTCATTTTTGTCATTTTTGTCATTTTTGTCATTTTTGTCATTTTTGTCATTTTGTCATTTTTGTCATTTTTGTCATTTTTGTCATTTTTGTCATTTTTGTCATTTTTGTCATTTTTGTCATTTTTGTCATTTTTGTCATTTTTGTCATTTTGTCATTTTTGTCATTTTTGTCATTTTTGTCATTTTTGTCATTTTTGTCATTTTTGTCATTTTTGTCATTTTTGTCATTTTTGTCATTTTTGTCATTTTTGTCATTTTTGTCATTTTTGTCATTTTGTCATTTTTGTCATTTTTGTCATTTTGTCATTTTTGTCATTTTTGTCATTTTTGTCATTTTTGTCATTTTTGTCATTTTTGTCATTTTTGTCATTTTTGTCATTTTTGTCATTTTTGTCATTTTTGTCATTTTTGTCATTTTTGTCATTTTGTCATTTTTGTCATTTTTGTCATTTTTGTCATTTTTGTCATTTTTGTCATTTTTGTCATTTTGTCATTTTTGTCATTTTTGTCATTTTTGTCATTTTTGTCATTTTTGTCATTTTTGTCATTTTTGTCATTTTGTCATTTTTGTCATTTTTGTCATTTTTGTCATTTTTGTCATTTTTGTCATTTTTGTCATTTTTGTCATTTTTGTCATTTTTGTCATTTTTGTCATTTTTGTCATTTTAGTCATTTTTGTCATTTTTGTCATTTTTGTCATTTTTGTCATTTTTGTCATTTTTGTCATTTTTGTCATTTTTGTAATTTTTGTAATTTTGTAATTTTTGTAATTTTTGTAATTTTTGTAATTTTTGTAATTTTTGTAATTTTTGTAATTTTTGTAATTTTTGTCATTTTTGTAATTTTTGTAATTTTTGTAATTTTTGTTATTTTTGTAATTTTTGTCATTTTTGTAATTTTTGTAATTTTTGTAATTTTTGTAATTTTTGTAATTTTTGTAATTTTTGTTATTTTTGTAATTTTTGTAATTTTTGTAATTTTTGTAATTTTTGTAATTTTTGTAATTTTTGTAATTTTTGTAATTTTTGTAATTTTTGTAATTTTTGTTATTTTCGTAATTTTTGTATTTTTGTAATTTTTGGTAATTTTTGTAATTTTTGTAATTTTTGTAATTTTTGTAATTTTTGTAATTTTTGTAATTTTTGTAATTTTTGTAATTTGTATTTGTAATTTTTGTAATTTTTGTAATTTTTGTAATTTTTGTAATTTTTGTAATTTTTGTAATTTTTGTAATTTTTGTAATTTTTGTAATTTTTGTAATTTTTGTAATTTTTGTAATTTTTGTAATTTTTTGTAATTTTTGTAATTTTTGTAATTTTTGTAATTTTTGTA
>NW_026597503.1:0-4805 GCF_029784155.1 Uranotaenia lowii | reverse complement strand
TATTGACAAAATTGACAAAATTGACAAAATTGACAAAATTGACAAAATTGACAAAATTGACAAAATTGACAAAATTGACAAAATTGACAAAATTGACAAAATTGACAAAATTGACAAAATTGACAAAATTGACAAAATTGACAAAATTGACAAAATTGACAAAATTGACAAAATTGACAAAATTGACAAAATTGACAAAATTGACAAAATTGACAAAATTGACAAAATTGACAAAATTGACAAAATTGACAAAATTGACAAAATTGACAAAATTGACAAAATTGACAAAATTGACAAAATTGACAAAATTGACAAAATTGACAAAATTGACAAAATTGACAAAATTGACAAAATTGACAAAATTGACAAAATTGACAAAATTGACAAAATTGACCAAATTGACAAAATTGACAAAATTGACAAAATTGACAAAATTGACAAAATTGACCAAATTGACAAAATTCATGAGAAACTCAGAATTGACAAAATTGACAAAATTGACAAAATTGACAAAATTGACAAAATTGACAAAATTGACAAAATTGACAAAATTGACAAAATTGACAAAATTGACAAAATTGACAAAATTGACAAAATTGACAAAATTGACAAAATTGACCAAATTGAAAAAATTGACAAAATTGACAAAATTGACAAAATTGACAAAATTGACAAAATTGACAAAATTGACAAAATTGACAAAATTGACAAAATTGACAAAATTGACAAAATTGACAAAATTGACAAAATTGACAAAATTGACAAAATTGACAAAATTGACAAAATTCATGAGAAACTCAGAATTGACAAAATTGACAAAATTGACAAAATTGACAAAATTGACAAAATTGACAAAATTGACAAAATTGACAAAATTGACAAAATTGACAAAATTGACAAAATTGACAATATTGACAAAATTGACAAAATTGACAAAATTGACAAAATTGACAAAATTGACAAAATTGACAAAATTGACAAAATTGACAAAATTGACAAAATTGACAAAATTCATGAGAAACTCAGAATTGACAAAATTGACAAAATTGACAAAATTGACAAAATTGACAAAATTGACAAAATTGACAAAATTGACAAAATTGACAAAATTGACAAAATTGACAAAATTGACAAAATTGACAAAATTGACAAAATTGACAAAATTGACAAAATTGACAAAATTGACAAAATTGACAAAATTGACAAAATTGACAAAATTGACAAAATTGACAAAATTGACAAAATTGACAAAATTGACAAATTGACAAAATTGACAAAATTGACAAAATTGACAAAATTGACAAAATTGACAAAATTGGCAAAATTGACAAAATTGACAAAATTGACAAAATTGACAAAATTGGCAAAATTGACAAAATTGACAAAATTGACAAATTTGACAAATTTGACAATTTGACAAAATTGACAAAATTGACAAAATTGACAAAATTGACAAAATTGACAAAATTGACAAAATTGACAAAATTGACAAAATTGACAAAATTGGCAAAATTGACAAAATTGACAAAATTGACAAAATTGACAAAATTGACAAAATTGACAAAATTGACAAAATTGACAAAATTGACAATATTGACAAAATTGACAAAATTGACAAAATTGACAAAATTGACAAAATTGACAAAATTGACAAAATTGACAAAATTGACAAAATTGACAAAATTGACAAAATTGACAAAATTGACAAAATTGACAAAATTGACAAAATTGACAAAATTGACAAAATTGACAAAATTCATGAGAAACTCAGAATTGACAAAATTGACAAAATTGACAAAATTGACAAAATTGACAAAATTGACAAAATTGACAAAATTGACAAAATTGACAAAATTGACAAAATTGACAAAATTGACAAAATTGACAAAATTGACAAAATTGACAAAATTGACAAAATTGACAAAATTGACAAAATTGACAAAATTGACAAAATTGACAAAATTGACAAAATTGACAAAATTGACAAAATTGACAAAATTGACAAAATTGACAAAATTGACAAAATTGACAAAATTGACAAAATTGGCAAAATTGACAAAATTGACAAAATTGACAAAATTGACAAATTTGACAAAATTGACAAAATTGACAAAATTGACAAAATTGACAAAATTGACAAAATTGACAAAATTGACAAAATTGACAAAATTGACAAAATTGACAAAATTGACAAAATTGACAAAATTGACAAAATTGACAAAATTGACAAAATTGACAAAATTGACAAAATTGACAATATTGACAAAATTGACAAAATTGACAAAATTGACAAAATTGACAAAATTGACAAAATTGACAAAATTGACAAAATTGACAAAATTGACAAAATTGACAAAATTGACAAAATTGACAAAATTGACAAAATTGACAAAATTGACAAAATTGACAAAATTGACAAAATTGACAAAATTGACAAAAATGACAAAATTGACAAAATTGACAAAATTAACAAAATTGACAAACTTGACAAACTTGACAAAATTGACAAAATTGACAAAATTGACAAAATTGACAAAATTGACAAAATTGACAAAATTGACAAAATTGACAAAATTGACAAAATTGACAAAATTGACAAAATTGACAAAATTGACAAAATTGACAAAATTGACAAAATTGACAAAATTGACAAAATTGACAAAATTGACAAAATTGACAAAATTGACGAAATTGACAAAATTGACAAAATTAACAAAATTGACAAAATTGACAAAATAACAAAATAACAAATATGGACATTTCAAAATTGTCAAAAGTTGCCATATTTATAGATAATTTGATCGATTATCGTACCTTACGTTGCCGCATTGTGCTATATTCTAGCAGTTGTAATTTTACCCTATAATTTTTTTCAGTATATTCGTTCCTTCACTTTCGAGGTTGAATTATATAAAACACATGGGTTAGCATCTTTTTGAAATTGATTTCTTAATTTTTTTAACTTCTTCCATTCAAAAGTTACCATATGCAGTGACTCCAAAAAAAATTAGTGGGATGATAATGTCAAAAAACGGGATCATACAAGATATTCCAGTATCCAGTCTTTCAAAAATTACCAGTAAGTTGTAAATTTTGTTATTCATATAAAAATTATGATTATTTCAAAATACTTTTATCCTATAAACAATTTTGAATCTCAATTTATTAAACTAATTTTGGATTTACTGCGTTCGAAATTCTTCAATTATTATTTAGAATTTTTAAATATATCATTTGTTTATTATTTGTGTATCCATATATAATTTACAGACTGTATGAAAGGCTACAATCTACTGTCAAGTGTATTAAATCGGGTTTTTCGTTTATGACAAAATTATGCCTAAATTTGCTATCATGTCTTAAAAATAAATTCAGGAATCATTTTTCCCAAACAGAGGTGGTATAATGCCAAAATTTGGTTTTAATTTTTCATATATGTCTACATCAATCATGTATAGGATTGATTCACTGAAACCAACGTTTCAAAACGAGTTTTAAGGGCATAATGATACCACTCTTAGGTATAAACCACAGTCAAAATTTGGCATCGATGTGATGTCTATTCCTATTTTAAAGGCTGCACAAACGAGGCATCATTGAGCTTGCATTTACACCAAAATATGGCATTACTGTGTTATCTTTCTTTTTAAAACGATACCCAAATTTTGGTATTGTACCCCTTTTTTTGGGCAAAATAGGAAATGTTTTTTTTTGGCAGAAAACATTGTTAAATGATTAACTTTTACTGTTTATTATGAAGAAACTGTCGGTGATTTTTTAGTTTGAGAGAAAAGTTGAAAGTATAGCTAAAATTTTGTTTCCACTTTTCTCACATGGAATAATTTTGCTTGGTTCGAAATCAACCAAAATCCACGAAGACTAGTTTTCAAAATAATGATACCTTAATAATGTTTATTTTTTGCAATCACTGACAAATCAACACTCAAAACGCGCGCAGTATGCCGGTAACGAACAAATTTGCTGTTTGAGTTTAGTAAGATTTAACTAAATAAACACCAAACAAAAATCAGATTTTCAACACAGAAAATTTAATACACAATTATATTATCATTTTGATCGCACTATTTATTTCTATCGTAATGAATGAAATCCAAATGATACCTTGTTTTGATATCATGGAAAAAACAAAACCAAATTATGGTTTCATTTTGGCCTCAATGCCTTATTCAGGTATTGATTTGGAAACAAATTTCAATACATTGATGCTTCAATGGAACCTAATTATGCCATCGGGAAAAACGTGATACTAAATACAGTCACTGTTATGTCCATATTTGATGATTGCTCTGCAATTAGATACGCCTTGTCCACAAAATTGGTATACGATTAAGAATACAGTAGTTTTTCGATTTTATCACTGTTCGATTTTATCAATACTTGCCAAATTCACGCTCGATTTTATCACGGTTACCATTTCCAGGACCTTAATTTTCTTTCAAAAGCGTAGAGCGTCTTTTTACTCAATATTATAAAATGCCATTAAACTACTTACTTTAGCTGTATAGTGTTCAAAATCGTCATTTGGATTTATCCACGTTTATTGTGACAAAACGTTTCCGCTACTGAAAACATTAAAAATAATTGAATAAAGATAATAAAAAAACTTTTTTCCTCTTTAATTTTTAGTTTCGCCATATTCACGGTGAAATTATTTTTGACCTTGATAAAATCGAAAAACTACTGTACTCCACTTTTTTCAAACAACACTCCTCATGGTAAAAAATTTAACAATTGTGTTAATGCTTCAAAAAACATTTTTTTTATCAAATCTACATTTAACATCC
>NW_026597502.1:0-4809 GCF_029784155.1 Uranotaenia lowii | reverse complement strand
TCAAAAATGACAAAAATGACAAAAATGACAAAAATGACAAAAATGACAAAAATGACAAAAATGACAAAAATGACAAAAATGACAAAAATGACAAAAATGACAAAAATGACAAAAATGACAAAAATGACAAAAATGACAAAAATGACAAAAATGACAAAAATGACAAAAATGACAAAAATGACAAAAATGACAAAAATGACAAAAATGACAAAAATGACAAAAATGACAAAAATGACAAAAATGACAAAAATGACAAAAATGACAAAAATGACAAAAATGACAAAAATGACAAAAATGACAAAAATGACAAAAATGACAAAAATGACAAAAATGACAAAAATGACAAAAATGACAAAAATGACAAAAATGACAAAAATGACAAAAATGACAAAAATGACAAAAATGACAAAATGACAAAAATGACAAAAATGACAAAAATGACAAAAATGACAAAATGACAAAAATGACAAAAATGACAAAAATGACAAAAATGACAAAAATGACAAAAATGACAAAAATGACAAAAATGACAAAAATGACAAAAATGACAAAAATGACAAAAATGACAAAAATGACAAAAATGACAAAAATGACAAAAATGACAAAAATGACAAAAATGACAAAAATGACAAAAATGACAAAAATGACAAAAATGACAAAAATGACAAAAATGACAAAAATGACAAAAATGACAAAAATGACAAAAATGACAAAAATGACAAAAATGACAAAAATGACAAAAATGACAAAAATGACAAAAATGACAAAAATGACAAAAATGACAAAAATGACAAAAATGACAAAAATGACAAAAATGACAAAAATGACAAAAATGACAAAAATGACAAAAATGACAAAAATGACAAAAATGACAAAAATGACAAAAATGACAAAAATGACAAAAATGACAAAAATGACAAAAATGACAAAAATGACAAAAATGACAAAAATGACAAAAATGACAAAAATGACAAAAATGACAAAATGACAAAAATGACAAAAATGACAAAAATGACAAAAATGACAAAAATGACAAAAATGACAAAAATGACAAAAATGACAAAAATGACAAAAATGACAAAAATGACAAAAATGACAAAAATGACAAAAATGACAAAAATGACAAAAATGACAAAAATGACAAAAATGACAAAAATGACAAAAATGACAAAAATGACAAAAATGACAAAAATGACAAAAATGACAAAAATCACAAAAATCACAAAAATCACAAAAATCACAAAAATGACAAAAATGACAAAAATGACAAAAATGACAAAAATGACAAAATGACAAAAATGACAAAAATGACAAAAATGACAAAAATGACAAAAAATGACAAAAATGACAAAAATGACAAAAATGACAAAATGACAAAAATGACAAAAATGACAAAAATGACAAAAATGACAAAAATGACAAAAATGACAAAAATGACAAAAATGACAAAAATGACAAAAATGACAAAAATGACAAAAATGACAAAAATGACAAAAATGACAAAATGACAAAAATGACAAAAATGACAAAAATGACAAAAATGACAAAAATGACAAAAATGACAAAAATGACAAAAATGACAAAAATGACAAAAATGACAAAAATGACAAAAATGACAAAAATGACAAAAATGACAAAAATGACAAAAATGACAAAAATAAAAAAAAATTACAAAAATGACAAAAATGACAAAAATGACAAAAATGACAAAAATGACAAAAATGACAAAAATGACAAAAATGACAAAAATGACAAAAATGACAAAAATGACAAAAATGACAAAAATGACAAAAATGACAAAAATGACAAAAATGACAAAAATGACAAAAATGACAAAAATGACAAAAATGACAAAAATGACAAAAATGACAAAAATGACAAAAATGACAATAATGACAAAAATGACAAAAATGACAAAAATGACAAAAATGACAAAAATGACAAAAATGACAAAAATGACAAAAATGACAAAAATGACAAAAATGACAAAAATGACAAAAATGACAAAAATGACAAAAATGACAAAAATGATAAAAATGACAAAAATGACAAAAATGACAAAAATGATAAAAATGACAAAAATGACAAAAATGACAAAAATGACAAAAATGACAAAAATGACAAAAATGACAAAAATGACAAAAATGACAAAAATGACAAAAATGACAAAAATGACAAAAATGACAAAAATGACAAAAATGACAAAAATGACAAAAATGACAAAAATGACAAAAATGACAAAAATGACAAAAATGACAAAAATGACAAAAATGACAAAAATGACAAAAATGACAAAAATGACAAAAATGACAAAAATGACAAAAATGACAAAAATGACAAAAATGACAAAAATGACAAAAATGACAAAAATGACAAAAATGACAAAAATGACAAAAATGACAAAAATGACAAAAATGACAAAAATGACAAAAATGACAAAAATGACAAAAATGACAAAAATGACAAAAATGACAAAAATGACAAAAATGACAAAAATGACAAAAATGACAAAAATGACAAAAATGACAAAAATGACAAAAATGACAAAAATGACAAAAATGACAAAAATGACAAAAATGACAAAAATGACAAAAATGACAAAAATGACAAAAATGACAAAAATGACAAAAATGACAAAAATGACAAAAATGACAAAAATGACAAAAATGACAAAAATGACAAAAATGACAAAAATGACAAAAATGACAAAAATGACAAAAATGACAAAAATGACAAAAATGACAAAAATGACAAAAATGACAAAAATGACAAAAATGACAAAAATGACAAAAATGACAAAAATGACAAAAATGACAAAAATGACAAAAATGACAAAAATGACAAAAATGACAAAAATGACAAAAATGACAAAAATGACAAAAATGACAAAAATGACAAAAATGACAAAAATGACAAAAATGACAAAAATGACAAAAATGACAAAAAGGACAAAAATGACAAAAATGACAAAAATGGCAAAAATGACAAAAATCACAAAAATGACAAAAATGACAAAAATGACAAAAATCACAAAAATGACAAAAATGACAAAAATGACAAAAATGACAAAAATGACAAAAATGACAAAAATGACAAAAATGACAAAAATGACAAAAATGAGTAAAATGACAAAAATGACAAAAATGACAAATGTATTAAGGGGAAATTGAGTCAAATAGGACTTTATTCATCAACAGAATTTAAGCGGTGTCCATTATTTTATTCAACAGTTAGTTTCACATATTATTTAATATTTTTGTACCTTTTTCGATGCTTTCGGATTTGTTACTACGATTTTTTGGTTCATATTATATGAGTTTATGAATTAATTTAAGATAAATTGGAGAAAATGAGACTTTTCTTGTCTACTCAGTGCTAAGCGGTGTTCTTCATTCGATTCAGCGATAAGTTATTCACCTGATTCAATGTTTTTCTCATATGTTCATTTGCATTTTCGTTTGTTACAATGTTTTTTTCCAAGAAACTGCATAAATTTAGGGGAAATTGGGCTGGTTGTTACTCTTCTCATCAACTTCAAGCTAAGCGGTGTACATCATTTGATTCAGCAATAAGTTTTACACCCGATTCAATGTTTTTGTATCTGTTCAATTAAATTTTCGTTTGTAACAATGTATTTTTCAAAGAAATTTAATGAATTTAGGGGAAATCGGGGTAATTGAGGCTCTTCTCGTCAACTGAACGCTAAGCGGTGTACATCATTCGATTCAGCAATAAGTTCTACACCTGTTTCAATCATTTTTGTGCATTTTATGACACATTGTCATTTGTTATAATGATTTTTTTCCACATATCGCTCGATTTTAGGGGAAATCGGGGTGATTGCGGCCATTCTGGTGAGCTGAGCACTAAGCGGTGTACACCACTCGATTCGGCGACAAATTTTACACTAGATCACTTGGTTTTTGCATTTGGTATGGGAGTCGCTCGATTGTTACAGTGAAATTTATGCATAAATTTAAAAAAGCTAGGGGAGGTTGGGGATATTTAGCCATTTATATTCATTCTAGTACAAAAAAGTGACGCGATTAGCTAGAATATGAATACATCTTCCAAAAATGATCATTCATGATGAAAAACTGTTGGATTAGACTTTGTTTGACTGCATTTCTTTGAAAAAAAATCTTAAATTTTGGAGAAAAGAGGCAAAATGAGCCACTTGTCGTAGTTGAAACAAAAATTGAAGTACACCAATCGATTCAGCTGACATTTTTACATAAATAAGTTTGGTTTGTATGACTTTTTTGTTGCAAAGTAGATGGTAACAATCGGAATTATAACTTTACACCCAAAAAAATAGGAGAAATCGGGCAAAATGAGACGTTAAGAGTCATTTTATCAGAAAGCGGTGTAGATCATTCGATTCCTCGTTTTTTTTTACATAAAAAATGGTTGATTTTTCATGCGAGGCGTTCTTGCCTGAAAGGAATACCTTTTATGGCTCGAAAATCCCCACTGTGCATTGTAGAGCTCTTTATTTTAACAAAAGTCAAAAACTGTAACTGTTGCTGAGATATCGCTTCTAGAAAGTACAGTTCGGGTCATATAGACCCTAGCCGTAAAGGAAGGTTCAATTGCCGCCGCCCGTGGCGTAGAGGATAGCCTTCAAGTCTTCTAAGCCAGGGGGTATGAGATCGAATCCCGGTCACGGCATACATAGTACACTTTCGGTGGGTTGGTGGTTGTAGCATTTGAAAGATGCTAGCCATCATATCCTCGAAAGATGTACGCTTTAGAGTTAAGAAAAAGGAATCTCTTGGAGGACACATCATGTTTCATTGAGATCCTGTA
>NW_026597501.1:0-4820 GCF_029784155.1 Uranotaenia lowii | reverse complement strand
TGTTTCATCGTCCATGAGAATGCATGCATCTGGCTTCTGCAAAATCCGATGATACAGCTTCCGGGCTCTGGTTTTGGCTCGTGAGTTTTGTTCAGCCATTTGTTTGGACACTTTCTGCTTTTTGTATGTCTTCAGGTTGTTCCGCTTCTTGATCCGCTGTACCATTCCGATAGATGTCCCAGCTTTTTTCGCCAAATCCGTATGGACATCGATCGATTCCGGTTGATTACCTTACGGTCCAGATTTGGGCCAGATGGTCCTGGTTTTCTGCCTCTTCTTGGCAAATCATCGAACGTATAGTGTTCCCCAAACTTGTGGATGATCGATTTTACGCTCGCCGGATGAATGCCGAAACGTTTCGCCACTTCATTCATCGAGATACCCTTCTCTCGCATCCAAGTGTCCAACACACGAATTTTAACTTATTTTTTAATTCGCGACATTTTGGGAGAAACGAATGTTTCAAACGTAAACAAAGCGCTGGTTCACTCTTAACCAGTGGTTGTATTTTGATGAGAATGAATTGATCAACCTTCTCTCGCTCAACGCTTCATTCGGAAGCAAAGGTTGCTTTGATGAAGCGAAAACGACAAAACCGATGATGCATATTCTCTCAACATGGCCCGCCTTCGGTTGTTGTCGTTGTTGCCTCAACCTTTGCGGCGAGGTTGAAGATGTTCTTCTCAACAATTGCTATCGGCTTGAGTCCATCAAATTCAATAACGTAAATGAGTATGTGTACCTCGTCTTCTTCATGCATCATGTAGCAACCGAATGTTGAGAGAATTCGTTCGGGGCAGCAAACGAATAGTGTCTCTCAGAGTAGATCCTCCTCATGGGGGGAGGTTTGAATGAATGTATATGTATCGTCTTCTGTATTGCTATGCGAGGCCTCAAAACGTGTATTTTGAGAGCCTCTGATAAGAAAATTGGTGAGGATTTCAATCACTGCTCTTAACAGATCAAGATGCGATCAGGTGAGCACAGTTGTGCACGTTCACGCGTAAGTAAGTAGAAGGCCCACATATGTTTATAGTTAATTTTCGATACACTCCTCATTCATCCCATCTTCAGATGTATCATGCATCACTTAGTTTAATTTTTGAACGATTTTATATAAGCGCTTCATGCTGATGGATACTTTTGTGCAACGTCAATTGCCGCCAGAAACAGACGTTACAGTTTGCTCGAAGCTTTTCACCAAAAACTTAAACATCGATTAGGAACCTACGAATCGCCTTTCAACGAAGTTCGTATATATGTATGTTGGAAATCCATCACGGTTTCCAACACGGTTAAATCTTATCTCCACAGATCCATTTGTGTTAAGCGGCATTACTTGTGATATAGGTAATAGGTACTGCATGTCGATGTAGGACGACGTCATCTGCGGATCACACAAGTTTGACTCCCATTGGGAAGCTTTTCTTACAGAAGATCATCATACGTGATTTTTAAAAGACCGAGCGAAGTATTGATCCTTACGAACGAAGCACTCACTGTGACCACTAGTGTTTTCATGATCTCGTTGAACTTATACAGTAACTGACGACTGTGGTAGATATGCTGGGACCAACTGAAAAACTCGTGAACTCTTCTATTGGGCTTTCTTATAACGTGGAGTTGTGCTTTCGATGTGGTCATCCATGGGTTGAAGGTATTTGAGCAGATTTGAAGTTCCAAGGATACAAAGAAACCTTGTCTTGCAGAACACTAATCCCAAAAATGCAACAGAGAGATTGTTACTTTGTTACAGGATTGCTAAAAAAAATCTACGTGTGATAACTTCCATTTCGTTTCGATAGGTTTTATCTTCGGCTTGGTGAGCCAAATTCTCATGGCCATAGTTCTCAGGGTGGTCACACACCTTTAGTAGATCCGTCGTATCAGTCGTCGATTCCTGCCCAGCGGCATTTTAATCGATCGTATCGAAACTGGGATCATGATGGAGGAGTAACTATCGACGATTGCATAGTGGGCGATGGAACTTGAGCGGCAATCGATCGGCCTCTAGACAGGATCCCAGAATGATGCGTCCAACTGCGCTACACTCGACCACATACTCACCAGCTAGTCCATCACCCGAAAACCAGGGGGCTTCTGAGCGTTGACGGTGCGGGTGTTGATAACGGAAGCAACAGCAACGCAGGTTCAATAATCGACAATACGAGCAGCGGTAGCTTCAGCCGTTTGAACAACCTCTTTATTCCTTGGCACGGAAGTTCGCATCGAGAAAGCAGAGAAAGAAATTCTCCCGGAGGCACTGTTTTCAGGCATAATGCAAATGCTGCTAGTAGTGCGAGTGTGAACAACCAATGAAAGAACGTTTCCTCGGTGAAACGCCGGTTGGCTATTCAAGGTCGATTGGGAGCAAGTGGTGGTAGTGATTTTGAGGGAGCCAGTAGTCGTTCCATGCGGTTCAACGATGATAACAACAATCAACCGACCTATGAATCTGGTCGACAGGCACCACCACCAGCAGGCAGCAACACTGGAGAATCGCGCAACTATCGTCACCATGGGGTTGTCCAATCGAAATCGTTATCCAGGTGGAGTAAGACCACCTTATCCAGTTCACGAGAACTTGGTGGCATCGGCAGCATAGTATAACAGGAGGCTCACCGGCGGACAATGATGCTCAGTGATGTGCTGAACGACTACGCTGATCATTTTTCACCACACTCTAATGATCTGCTGGAGTCTTCGTACCAGTCTGGTTCAAGTTCTGCTCGAACGGGGGGCGGCAGGCTCCAGCACGACTGGGTCCCGGAATGAATTCTTCGAAAACAATGGAATGATGGGCTATCGTGGCTACGGGCAGCCTACACACGGTAACTACCAACAGGGATCTTCGTGTGTTCAACCACAGGCCAAGACGTATATCATATCATACTACGGTTTATCCACCAATAAGGTAATTCTAGGATTTGATTCCATAAATTTGGTTTCTAAATAAGGTTTAAAATTGAATTGCAGACGAACGATCATCAACACGTGCACCATCACATGTATCATCACTTCCAACCACAATCTATGCTCAACAATGCCCCTCAAGTGCATTTTAGTATCGGGTGAGTTCAGTTGGAGATATCCTGTAATCAAAACCGTTTAACTTGTCTTTTTTCACAGCTGCGACCAAGTCTGTTGCCAGCTTGAACAGATTTGTTCGGGTCATCGAAGATACTTGCTCAAATCGCGGTGCAACGCAGGTATGTTTGAGATTCTAAACACGGTTTTGTATTCGTTGGACTTACCCTTACGCTTACCCATTACTTTGCAGGAAATGATTGAGCACAACACCTTTCCCCACAAGTACAAAACGGTTAAGAAGGGCTAGCGAAACCGACGAGGACAGCGAAAAAATGTACCATCTGCCTGTCGCAGTTTGAAATCGATAATGATGTCAGGTAACAAATGTCGAAAAATTGATAATTTATCAAATTCAATCGATTGCCAAACTTTTTTCTTAGGGCGACTACCATGCATGCATTTATTCCACCGGACTGCGTCGACCAGTGGCTAGTGACCAACAAGCACTGTCCGATCTGCCGGGTCGATATCGAAGTGCACCTTACCAAAGACTACAGCATATGACGGCTGCGGCGAGAGCCCATTGAACTCGTTGTCGGTCAGCACGGCCGACAGCTAGATGATCTCGGTGATCGTTACTATAGGAATACCGGAGAACTGGCTGCTAGAGCCGGGAATTTCGGACGCGATCATCATGCTCAAGGCAGTCACAGCAACACCTCACAAAACTATTATTATACCCGGTCTTCCGAAAGGGACGAAGAATCTAATCAGCCAGCAGACCAACGATTCACCACTGTTGGTCTACTTTTATCATCGCTATGCGTGAAACAGGATTGTTTAAGAGACGTTATTGTCCATATATACCTATTTTAGCAAAGTTTTTTCTCCCTAGCAATACACTGAAGCGAGACACAGTTTTTTTTCCGTGATAAGGATCGAATTCCTCCGTGATAGAATTTTGTTTTTTGGAACGATTTTTTTTTCTCTAGAATCATTTTTGGCGAATTCTCTTGAAGCCTTAGAATGTATGTGGAAATTTATTATTTTGTATTTGGTCTAAATTTTTTTGATAGTATATCAAAGGCTATATCTGTATACAAGGAATAATTTGTCTCAAGAAATATACAACCTGTATGTTGTTGACCTACCATAACAGAAGATGTATGTACTGCTATGAATAAAGTTTTTCATGTTAATCGGTTGGTGTCGAATTTGTTTTTTAGAATGTTAGAATTATCCAGGTTGTTTAACCCTGCAAAGCTGTTCGCTAAATATCCGTTTCGGGAAAATTTGACCTGCAGTTTGTTGACGTTCCCCTGACCGCAAATGTTAGCCGATTTGGTTGACATTAGATTCATTGTGTAAGTAGTTTATTCTAGTTTCCTCATATTTCAAAATTTAGTATTTTGATATATTTTACCAGGTTATCTGTAATTGGTTCTGAATAAATAAAGCCCCGAAAAACAATTTTTGGAATGAAGATAAGGATTATCTGAATGTGTGTCTAGAGTCACCCGAACTGCTTTGGAATTTTTAAAAAAGTGAATTTCAGACTTTAGTGTTGATCGCAGTTTATGTTATTCTTTTGTTAAGTTTTTCATCACCAAAGGACCATAATCCAAACCAGTTGGTAACTGACATCCGTGGTAGTGACGCCCTTCCAAACGACATTCTCGTAGATTTGATGTTTAGACGCGACGACCCGAATCAAGTCCAGAAAAGTAACACTGGGAGATTTCCACCGAAGCATTCTCCCAAGTAACAATTTTAGATTTATTATGGTCGGT
>NW_026597500.1:0-4824 GCF_029784155.1 Uranotaenia lowii | reverse complement strand
TTTTTGTCAATTTTGTCATTTTTGCTCATTTTTGTCGATTTTGTGTCATTTTTGTCATTTTTGTCATTTTGTCATTTTTGTCATTTTTGTCATTTTTGTCATTTTGTCATTTTTGTCATTTTTGTCATTTTTGTCATTTTTGTCATTTTTGTCATTTTTGTCATTTTTGTCATTTTTGTCATTTTTTGTCATTTTTGTCATTTTTTGTCATTTTTGTCATTTTTGTCATTTTTGTCATTTTTGTCATTTTTTGTCATTTTTGTCATTTTTGTCATTTTTGTCAATTTTTGTCATTTTTTGTCATTTTTGTCATTTTTGTCATTTTTGTCATTTTTGTCATTTTTGTCATTTTTGTCATTTTTGTCATTTTTGTCATTTTTGTCATTTTGTCATTTTTGTCATTTTGTCATTTTTGTCATTTTTGTCATTTTTGTCATTTTTGTCATTTTTGTCATTTTGTCATTTTTGTCATTTTTGTCATTTTTGTCATTTTTGTCATTTTTGTCATTTTTGTCATTTTTGTCATTTTTGTCATTTTTGTCATTTTTGTCATTTTTGTCATTTTGTCATTTTTGTCATTTTTGTCATTTTTGTCATTTTTGTCATTTTGTCATTTTTTGTCATTTTTGTCATTTTGTCATTTTTGTCATTTTTGTCATTTTTGTCATTTTTGTCATTTTTGTCATTTTTGTCATTTTTGTCATTTTTGTCATTTTGTCATTTTTGTCATTTTTGTCATTTTTGTCATTTTTGTCATTTTTGTCATTTTTGTCATTTTTGTCATTTTTGTCATTTTTGTCATTTTTTGTCATTTTTGTCATTTTTGTCATTTTTGTCATTTTTGTCATTTTTGTCATTTTTGTCATTTTTGTCATTTTTGTCATTTTTGTCATTTTTGTCATTTTTGTCATTTTTGTCATTTTGTCATTTTTGTCATTTTTGTCATTTTTGTCATTTTTGTCATTTTTTGTCATTTTTGTCATTTTTGTCATTTTTGTCATTTTTGTCATTTTTGTCATTTTTTGTCATTTTTGTCATTTTTGTCATTTTTGTCATTTTGTCATTTTTGTCATTTTTGTCATTTTTGTCATTTTTGTCATTTTTGTCATTTTTGTCATTTTTGTCATTTTTGTCATTTTTGTCATTTTTGTCATTTTTGTCATTTTTGTCATTTTTGTCATTTTTGTCATTTTTGTCATTTTTGTCATTTTTGTCATTTTTGTCATTTTTGTCATTTTTGTCATTTTTGTCATTTTTGTCATTTTGTCATTTTTGTCATTTTTGTCATTTTTGTCATTTTTTGTCATTTTTGTCATTTTTTGTCATTTTTGTCATTTTTGTCATTTTGTCATTTTTGTCATTTTTGTCATTTTGTCATTTTTGTCATTTTTGTCATTTTTGTCATTTTTTGTCATTTTTGTCATTTTTGTCATTTTTGTCATTTTTGTCATTTTTGTCATTTTTGTCATTTTTGTCATTTTTGTCATTTTTGTCATTTTTGTCATTTTTGTCATTTTTGTCATTTTTGTCATTTTGTCATTTTTGTCATTTTTGTCATTTTTGTCATTTTTGTCATTTTTGTCATTTTTGTCATTTTTGTCATTTTTGTCATTTTGTCATTTTGTCATTTCGTCATTTTGTCATTTTGTCATTTTTGTCATTTTTGTCATTTTTGTCATTTTGTCATTTTGTCATTTTTGTCATTTTGTCATTTTTGTCATTTTTGTCATTTTTGTCATTTTTTGTCATTTTTGTCATTTTTGTCATTTTTGTCATTTTTGTCATTTTTGTCATTTTTGTCATTTTTGTCATTTTTGTCATTTTGTCATTTTGTCATTTTTGT
The DNA here is from genome assembly GCF_029784155.1 of Uranotaenia lowii. Lineage (NCBI taxonomy): Eukaryota > Metazoa > Arthropoda > Insecta > Diptera > Culicidae > Uranotaenia > Uranotaenia lowii. The sequence continues at coordinate 2,981 of NW_026597500.1, read as the reverse complement.
CATTTTTGTCATTTTTGTCATTTTTGTCATTTTTTTGTCATTTTTGTCATTTTGTCATTTTTGTCATTTTTGTCATTTTTGTCATTTTTGTCATTTTTGTCATTTTTGTCATTTTTGTCATTTTGTCATTTTTGTCATTTTTGTCATTTTTGTCATTTTGTCATTTTTGTCATTTTTGTCATTTTTGTCATTTTTGTCATTTTTGTCATTTTTGTCATTTTTGTCATTTTTGTCATTTTTGTCATTTTTGTCATTTTTGTCTTTTGTCATTTTTGTCATTTTTGTCATTTTTGTCATTTTGTCATTTTTGTCATTTTGTCATTTTTGTCATTTTGTCATTTTTGTCATTTTTGTCATTTTTGTCATTTTTGTCATTTTTGTCATTTTTGTCATTTTGTCATTTGTTGTCATTTTGTCATTTTTGTCATTTTTGTCATTTTTGTCATTTTTGTCATTTTTGTCATTTTTGTCATTTTTGTCATTTTGTCATTTTTGTCATTTTTGTCATTTTTGTCATTTTTTGTCATTTTTGTCATTTTTGTCATTTTTGTCATTTTTGTCATTTTTGTCATTTTTGTCATTTTTGTCATTTTTGTCATTTTTGTCATTTTTGTCATTTTTGTCATTTTTGTCATTTTTGTCATTTTGTCATTTTTGTCATTTTTGTCATTTTGTCATTTTGTCATTATTGTCATTTTTGTCATTTTTGTCATTTTTGTCATTTTTGTCATTTTTGTCATTTTTGTCATTTTTGTCATTTTTGTCATTTTTGTCATTTTGTCATTTTGGTCATTTTTGTCATTTTTGTCATTTTTGTCATTTTTGTCATTTTTGTCATTTTTGTCATTTTTGTCATTTTTGTCATTTTTGTCATTTTTGTCATTTTTGTCATTTTTGTCATTTTTGTCATTTTTGTCATTTTTGTCATTTTTGTCATTTTTGTCATTTTTGTCATTTTTGTCATTTTTGTCATTTTTGTCATTTTTGTCATTTTTGTCATTTTTGTCATTTTTGTCATTTTTGTCATTTTTGTCATTTTTGTCATTTTTGTCATTTTTGTCATTTTTGTCATTTTTGTCATTTTTGTCATTTTTGTCATTTTTGTCATTTTTGTCATTTTTGTCATTTTTGTCATTTTTGTCATTTTTGTCATTTTTGTCATTTTTGTCATTTTTGTCATTTTTGTCATTTTTGTCATTTTTGTCATTTTTGTCATTTTTGTCATTTTTGTCATTTTTGTCATTTTTGTCATTTTTGTCATTTTTGTCATTTTTGTCATTTTTGTCATTTTTGTCATTTTTGTCATTTTTGTCATTTTTGTCATTTTTGTCATTTTTGTCATTTTTGTCATTTTTGTCATTTTTGTCATTTTTGTCATTTTTGTCATTTTTGTCATTTTTGTCATTTTTGTCATTTTTGTCATTTTTGTCATTTTTGTCATTTTTGTCATTTTTGTCATTTTTGTCATTTTTGTCATTTTTGTCATTTTTGTCATTTTTGTCATTTTTGTCATTTTTGTCATTTTTGTCATTTTTGTCATTTTTGTCATTTTTGTCATTTTTGTCATTTTTGTCATTTTTGTCATTATTGTCATTATTGTCATTATTGTCATTATTGTCATTTTCGTCATTTTTGTCATTTTTGTCATTTTTGTCATTTTTGTCATTTTTGTCATTTTTGTCATTTTTGTCATTTTTGTCATTTTTGTCATTTTTGTCATTTTTGTCATTTTTGTCATTTTTGTCATTTTTGTCATTTTTGTCATTTTTGTCATTTTTGTCATTTTTGTCATTTTTGTCATTTTTGTCATTTTTGTCATTTTTGTCATTTTTGTCATTTTTGTCATTTTTGTCATTTTTGTCATTTTTGTCATTTTTGTCATTTTTGTCATTTTTGTCATTTTTGTCATTTTTGTCATTTTTGTCATTTTTGTCATTTTTGTCATTTTTGTCATTTTTGTCACTTTTGTCATTTTTGTCATTTTTGTCATTTTTGTCATTTTTGTCATTTTTGTCATTTTTGTCATTTTTGTCATTTTTGTCATTTTTGTCATTTTTGTCATTTTTGTCATTTTTGTCATTTTTGTCATTTTTGTCATTTTTGTCATTTTTGTCATTTTTGTCATTTTTGTCATTTTTGTCATTTTTGTCATTTTTTAAATTTTTGTATTTTTTGTAATTTTTGTTTTTTTTTTTTGTATTTTTTGTAATTTTTGTAATTTTTGTATTTTTTGTCATTTTTGACATTTTTCAAAATTTTGTCATTTTTTGTCATTTTTTATCATTTTTTGTCATTTTTTGTCATTTTTTGTCATTTTTTGTCATTTTTTGTCATTTTTTGTCATTTTTTGTCATTTTTTGTCATTTTTTGTCATTTTTTGTCATTTTTTGTAATTTTTGTCTTTTTTGCTATGTTTTTCAGCTTTGTTATTTTTCTTCAGCTTTTGCAGTTTTCCGTTTTCAACGCTTTAACCATTTTTGATTAGTTTTTTCGACTACTTTTTTTTGTAGAAATATGATCTGCATTGCTTTATAACTCTTTCTTTTTTTTCTGTGCGACTCTCACGAAAGTGCTGTCCCAAAAATAGCGTTCATCATAACTGTTGATTCGATTTACATGTTCAATGAGCTGCAGCAAACCGTCCTGAATGGGACACACTTGTTTGAATGTTGCTCGATAGTGGTTGGAAAAAAAAACCAAGAAACTTAATGTGTGAATTGAACTTGATAGGAAAAGGCACATTATCCTAAACATGCTCTAAGTGCCGGAATGGCTGCTCGAGTTGAACTCCTGGCACGTGGAATGAAGAAAAGAAAAACATTCCAAACGACTCTTGGAAATGTTGAATTAACGAATCGTAGGCTCGAATGAATTCCTTCAAAAAGTGGAGGCTCATTAGCAAGTGTGATTACGTTTTTGCGGCCATGGGCCTGACAAGAGGAGAATCGAGAAAACCTCGCTGCACATAAAAAACGATTCAA
>NW_026597499.1:0-75000 GCF_029784155.1 Uranotaenia lowii | reverse complement strand
TCATGGTTCACATATTTCTGATAATCTTGATTTATATCGTTACCACGTGGATTTAATTTTTTTTATTCGATTAAAAAAAAAGATTTGGCTGAAGTTGGTACAAAGTACTCGATAAGGCAGCTTCAAATTTCTATTGATTAATTTTAAACAGAACATCCGCATTTTAAACCTTAAACCAGAATGAAAAGAGTCGCCTTGGCATTTATTGATTGAGCTTAAAAAATATACAAAAGCTTGTTTCAAGTAAATTCATTGTGCATCGAGATCAGCTTTCAGATTTAGCCTGGTTTCGGAGAGAAAAGAATATTAGAGAGTGAAATAAATTCACAGGAAAATTAACAGATCAATTCATAACTATTTTTGGCATCCCTGAAGGACGTTTCTGTTGTGTTGAAAGGCAAACTATGTCAAGATTAAAGTTTTTCAAGAAAAACAAACATTTATTTTACAATTTTTGAAACTTTCATTTTTTACCCTAAGGCTGAAAGATAATGAAAAGAAATCCTCGGTAACTTATTCGCTAAAGTCAAAATTGTTTACCATCTTTGAAATAATTGAATCTTAGTTATAAGCTTCGAATCTTTGTTTTGAATTTATTTCACAACTAGAAAATTTTTTTGACTCTATGGATCTCAGAAAAAAGAATTACGAAATAGTTTCTTCAGAAATGATAATTTCGAAAACCGTTTCTATTCACTGCCGTGTTAAAAAAACAGCTATCATCACCCTTTTGTTAGTTCCATAAGTGAAAATCAGTTGGCGCTGCATGTAAAAAAGTTTTGCTGCAAACTACCAATTGCCTTCAGTTTATTCTATTGGTTTCTTTTACTTGAATTTAGTTTATTGAGACCGAAGAAGTTTGAAAAAACTGTTGACGATCCCCCGATGATGATACATTTTAAGTGTAGTGTGTGTTTGCTTTTTGCTTATCTACTACTTAAAACTATTCACTTTTTGCTGCCTTAAGGTTAGAGGAAAAGGAAGGAAGGGATAAAGGATGGGATTCGGGATTGATTATGTAGAAGGAAGGGTAAAGGATGGATTTAAGGGTGATGCTTTAATTCACGGTTATGAAAACCATTTCCTGTCTTCTCCCAAGAGTCCATAGTGTTGACTAGGTTTACAGCGTTTGTCACGCTTATTAAAGTGTTAATATAAAAAAATGAAAGTATATTTTATGTTGTTAAAATTACGATAGAATTAAAGACTAGTATAATGTTTCATTGAAGAAGCGATTTGCAGCTCCACACGACGTTTAGAGTGTAATGACAGGATGGCCAGCGAAAACTGAAAAAAAACTGGAATTTCGTATCAAAACCGGGACTTTATGGATCGTTTTTCACATATAAAAGCTTATTGAATCTTTTATTAATTTTATCATGACGAAACATTTTCTGAGAAATTTTATAATTCATAGTAGTTTGTCTTAGGATGGTAAACCTTTCTAAAAAAATTGGGTAGTGGGATTTTAATTCAATGAGTAAAATGCGGAAACAAGTCGGGAACTTTTTTAAAATATCGAGATTTTTAAGCTCAGCGCATACATTCCAGTGCTCTCAATTGTTCCACTTCCAAAGTATTTTTATTACAATAAAATAACGAACGCTCGTACAAAAACATCTAGATCATTAATTTTAATAGAAAATAAATTCTTTAAAATTTTTAAACTTTTGTTAACTTTGAAGCTGAAATACGTTATGTTTTGATAACAAACTTTTATAGCGTTGATTGATGGAAGAATAGAAAAAGTAAATTTAAAAATCTGGATGTAGGAATAAGTCAAAGAACTAAAAATTTTATAATAATGTGACTTTTTTAGTTGTTATTTAAATTCATACGTTGGAATCATTCAGTTTTTTACTTGTAAACTAAGATTCATTCTTAACATAAGGTTGCCAGATTACCCGGTTTTATCCGGGTTTGGCCGGAAATTCGGTACTAAATTTGGGAAAACTCCGGTCGGGCCCGGTTGCCCGGATTTCATTAAAAAAAAGCTCGGATTTTGCCCGGATTTATTCACTTAAAACAAATTGTGTTGTAAATTTGGAATTTTTCGAGCAAGTTTAAAAAAAATTATAAATGGTTTTATGGAAGTCTTAAACACGATTTAAAATCTGCTGATAAGTTGTGATGAAAAAAAAAAATGTTTTGATTATTTTTTCTTGATTTTTGTTCAGCAGTTCTTGAGTTTTGACCAAATTTGCAAGGATATTGCCCGGATTTTTGGTCGCAAATTTCAAACTCAAATGCCTGGATTTTGCCAGTGTGCTGAAAAAATTCTGGCAACCTTATCTTAACATCTATCTTATAACCGGAATTACTATATTTTAGTCTAAAATTCATTATGTTCAATTTTTTTTCCATTCAAACACGTTATTCTGAATCGAAACTTGAAAAAATACAGAACAGAACAGAAAAAACAGAAATGTAACGATCATATTTAGAATGGGGGATAGTTTTTGGTTGTTTTTAAATAACGTTATAACTTTACTATTTTTCGGCTGTTTTTAATTGAGTTTACGGTAATTTCATCAATTTTTTTTTTCAAAGTTTCATTTTGATGAGTAAAATATTCAAAAAAATATATAATTCTAATATTTTTGTATACATACATATTGGACACTGTCGAAAACTACCAAAACTTTAGTTAAAAAATGAAAAATCAAATTGCGAAAAAACTCAAATCGCTAAAAAACTCAATTTGCGGAATGTGTGATTCTGGATTCTGCGCTTTTACCAATAACAACATTCTTTAGTTTAGTTAAGAACATCTTTAGATTTAGAATCCGAAATTAATCGTGAATGGTTTTATTTTGAATTTCAGGATGAGGAAGCCAGCGAAATTCTTTGTGAGGTTGTCATGCTCAAGCGAATAATGCTTGGGATCGTCTTCTTTCTTTCGAGAGCTATTGAGAGCTCATCAGATCATAATAGGGATTGCGATAATGCCTAAATTTTGACGGATTAAATTCTTTGCTATTTTTGCGGGATTAACAATTTTCTCACCATTTAAGATTATTATTATCACAAATTCGGACGAATCTTCCAAAAATTGTACTTAAAATCCGAAATCACCCTGAGGAAAATCCGAATTTTTCTTGCAAAAAGCAAATTTCACGAATAACAATTTTCAACGAAATATAGCAGGATAAAGTCGAGGTTAAAATAACTAGAATTATTTTCTTACCCCTTTGCATTTCAACCTACAAATACTTTATTTTCTGTAGAAATTCCAATGACCATCTTCGTAATTTGAATAACTTTTGAATTTCAAGATAAAATTTCGGGGAAATTTTAAGACCTCTCACACTTCTACGTTCAAATTGTATGAAAGTGTCTACTTTAGTCGAAACCCCTGATAAACATATTTATTCGTGCCTTAAAAAACCTGGAAAATTATAAAACCTGAATGGAGAAACCCGGGAAAAAACGGGATGATGGAACCTTTGGCCATCCTGAGTGAGATCAATATCATGATATTGTGGATTCAAATGTAAAAACGTACGATAAAACATTGTTGCCTTGCCTCTACATTTTGACATGATTTTAACTAATTTGGGGGCGCTGATTCGAGATATGCATTTTTTTTTCCTCTAACAGCTCTTGTTTGCGAGATTACTTTGGAAAATAGGTAAACATTAATAAAATCAATTTGTCCATTTTTTTTTGACAAAATTTTGAAACATTACAAAGATTCGCATGTTAAAAATTTTAATTCTAAAAACAGGTTTCCCGAAAACCGCGAGAAATACTGACATCAGTGGAAAAAGTTATAGAAGTTTTCTCATTGTTTATTTTGCCCAATTCTGCAAAACACGGTGATTTTGGGGAAATTTTTAAAAACTTTCAAACCAAATAGAAGAAATATTTCTTAAAGCATAGTTTTTCAGTCTTTGACAAAGTTCTTCAATGAATCTTTAATTGAGAGACCCCAAAACAGCTGGAAATGAACTATGCGATCAAAATTCATGTGGTAAATCGTTCTGAAAGCCCTAGAAGATCCTAAAATGAGTTTTTTTTTGAAACGAACACAATCACACACAGGATCTCAATGAAACTTGATGTTTCCTCGAAGAGATTCCTTTTTCACTTAACTCTAGGCGTAGAACTTTCGAGGAGATGACGGCTAACATCTTACAAATTCTAAAACCACCAACCCACAGAAAATGTACTATGTACGCCGTGATCGGGATACGATCTCATGCCCGTTTGAAAAAAATCGTAAAAGATATAGATACAAACTTTTTAGCGGGCATCTGGCGGATTTCCTGTCATAAATTTTTCATTAAAAAGCCTCGCCTGAATATTCCGGAGCAGAACGAGAGAGATAAGTGATACATAATGATAAGTAATACACAATCTACAAAAGCGACCGTTTTCCTTCTATGGCACTTTCAAAGTTAATAATATTGTTTTCTTGCAGATGGTGGACAATCTGTTAGTCTTGCCATAGCTTCGATAAAATAGAAAAAATTGAGTTATTTTGAAGGTTAAACTTCTGGAAATGAAGAACGTCATCAAAAATAGCCTTGATTTAAAATAAAAACGGTAGCTCCAAGTGTGCAATATTGTTGCACAAACATTTTAGTCAATAAACTTATTTATTAGACGCTTTCTCAAAAACTATTTGACAGATCGTGACAAAATTCCGCATCCGCTCTAAAGTTATTCAAAAATGAAAGTGTTGTATTTTTTTCGAATACAGTCCTTAGACAAGATCTGAATATAAATCAATTCTAATAAATTGATTAAAAATCAGTTTTTGTTTTCCTTGTAGGTTTGTTTATTCCTAAGTTATGATTTTACTAAAAATCGATCAATTTTAAAATTTCCACACTTCATATGTATGTATGTATGTATGTATTTCTACCACCCAGGTAGCAAGGCACAGCCGGTAGCACCGAGCAACTTTTACTTTGTAATTTGATTAAGATTCTTCAACTGGATTAGTTCAAAATGACTTTGAATGGACTGTTTCAAGGGATAAGAGATGTAAGCAGAGGCACTTACATGTCTAAATAGGGATAGGATTTAGTGGTCTCCATCGAAAGAGCATATCAAACTTATCGAGCGTCTGAGTCGAGCCATTACAACGCAAAGCGCTCAGCTGGGTGGGGAGACGGACCCGTCCTCAATCCACGATCCCGGGCTGGTGAGGTAGCCCAATGCTCTCCTCAAGAATCGCTTCAATCGGATGCCCGGATGGACCCTCCCAAAACCCCCAATCACATTATTTTATTTTATTAAAATGTTGGAAAAAATTTTATGTTGAAAAGTAAATAAGTAAAAGAAATATAAATCAGAATGAAAATAATGGAATCACAAAAAAAACATGAATGCTAAAATAATAAAGTAGGGAACATGTAAGAAAAAATATTACATAATGGTTAAACTAATAATGGAAAATTAGTTGAGGAAAGAATATTAAATCTAAAAATAAAAATAAGCAATAATAACAGCGATAATTTTTCGACTACATGGTAACGTTCACTAAAAAAAAAATTTTGTTTCGAAACTTCTAATTCAATTAATATTTGAAACCAACCTGCCTTATTTCAAAAAGGGTAATTTTCTACATTGAATTTTGATGTTTTTGAAATAATTCGAAACCTTTTAATATTATAAAAACTTAGAGATTTTAAATGATGATTGAATAAGAATTTTATGCATAAATATAGCTGTATGAAATTATGGCATTTTATACTTGCAGAATTCTTAATTTTGAAGTTTTATTTTCTAAACCAAACGTTGAACAGATCTACTAATTGTAAATTATGTGTAACATTGTACTTTCATATAGAGGCAACATTTTGTAATAAAAAGCAAAGATTTGATTTATAAAAATTGATCCATTTTTTAGTTGGATGAGCTTAGCATTGCAGTTTAAATTTTTTTTTAGTTATCCATCTAAAAAGGGTTCGGAAAGAAAGTGGAAATAGAAGGAACCAACAGAATGATTCATAAGTACACGCCCATACTTCTAAACAAATTTTAAATTACAACAGCTAAACCAAAACTACAATCTGGAGAGTTCTACTTTTATGAAGAAAAGAGAAGATAGACTAAAGAGAATAAATCAGAACTCTCTCACCGGGTAAACAGCAAATGTCGCCGCTTGCTGCGATCGAAAAAAAAACCTCGTACACGTACAAACTTGTGTCGGTCTTACTACTGTTGTATACGGCTAAAACATTGTTCTTTTTTCTTCAAATTCACTATGAAAACAATTGTCTACAATCTTCTTATCACAAATGTGTATAGTTTCGAACAAATTGAAAATTCCACAACGTAGTCCAATTCACACTTTCAGCAGCAAACTATCTTGATAAAGCTTCTGTGACTGATTTTCCTGGGTTGCACATAAACTCCAGCCCCAGTGGTGTTGTTATCTTTGGAACCATCGGTGTATATGTGTTGAAATATGGAATATTTACTCTTAAAATTTCCACACTTCATATCACCAAAAAAGATCTGATAAATAAAATCAGGCACCAAAATAGCTGTTTCCTTTCGTAATTGAGGCCCTTGGAGCCCAATGGGTATAAGTGCATAAAAACTTCTTTTGAGAAAACCCACTTTAAACTTTTCATGTTGAGCTTTTTTCCATATATTTTTCGAAAAATTTTAGTTTTCGTTCAAACGTAAGAGTATGGAAATGAAATTCAAAAATATGAAAAATTCAATACAACATATGAAGAATAGTTTGACATCATTTACTCAAAATGTTTGGCTCTGAAACCAAAATTTCAAGTACAAAATAAAATGGTGTAAATTTTGTTTTTTTTTGAATTAAATAAAAATGTAGGAATGGGTATGAACAAACTGGCTTCAATTATGATTAGATTGATATTTGTATGCGTAATCGCAGATTTTCCCAAATAAATTACGATTTTTCACTGTAAACAGTCAGAAAGACAAGCTTTGAGCAATGTTCTACCAATGGCATATTTGAAATGCAGGCTTTATTTAACTCTTCAACAGTTGTTTTAGGAAAGGTTTGAATTTAATGGAATACGAAGATTTTCTTGTTTACTTAAATCAAATAACTCCTCTCTAATAGTTCATCAACAAAAGCCGATTGGCGCTGCATGACAATCTGTTGAAAATCATCAATAGTCGAATATTCATATTCCACATACACGCATTTTTAAGTAACGCTTATTAATTTCGTGCACAATGGAACAACTATTAAAGAAGAATGCTTCCAGAAGTATCTTCTTTTCTTTCACAGGTTCCTCGAAGTTTACTCTCTGTTCTGGTTTTATCTTGCAAAGCAGATGATGGAGTGATATGAATTTATCAAAGCCAACCAAATTTCATTTTTTTTTTCGTGCAATGAAAAAGTGTACACGATAAAAAATATTGTATTTTTTCTCTCAAGTACAGTGTTCATTTTTCTTCCTTATCCCTAGTCCAAAAGTTGAAAATTGAACAAGTTAGAACGTCGAATTATTGGGTCCCAGTAAGCTAGAGTAGCAACTTGTATGTATCTTTCAGCGAACCATCTCGAGGGACCACTTAGCCGGTTTGACCATATTTGAACACTTCTAATCCCATAGAGGCACTCGCCCAGTACAAGTTTGGTTCTTCTCCATGCATCGTTCTATCTACACCTAGGTTCTGCTTTAAAATGGGCAAAGCGCAAAGCAGAAAATTGACCACACATCTGATAAAGAAGTTGTTCTAGCACTTTTAAGGCAGAGTGGCTTTCCGAGTTCGATTAGCTCAAAACAACTGTATTGGAGGGTCATAACTTAAATATGAGCTTTATAAGTCTAAAAGCCGATACGATCCACGCTAAGAGAAAAAAGTCGTTGAAGGGCTGTGTTTTTCCAGAGATGTGAATTTTCTTTTGGTTTTTGGGAAATATGCATTTTTATAAATTTTCAAATTGAAGAGTGATACTATTTTACGAACCGTGAGTTTCACCCTAAAATGAATATGCTTAGACACGGCATTCGTGCAATCCTAGTACGAAAGATAGCCTCTCCATGTTCTATAGTTTTGTCTGCTTACAAACAGATAAACCAAGATTGAATCCCAAAGCCTAGGTTGTGTTCTTGTATCTATGTATATTCGTGTATTACCAATAAATGTAACTACTAATGGACCAGTCTGGGGTCTTCGGCTGACCGACCGGCTGGAAAAGGAAGAACCACCGCAAAGAAAGGCAAAATCGCCGCCGCCGCGCGGAATATAAATATTGTGTCAGAGCTCGCGATGGTGATGGCCGTTTCTTGTCTTGTCTTCTTGTCATCGGTAGCAGGAAGAAGCAGGAGGAATGGAAGCGACTCGAAGGATGGGGAAGGTATCTCACCCCACGAGACATGTGTGACAAAAGGTGCTTGGCTTCTTCGGGCTGCTACAATCGAAGAACGTGCAAAACAGTCAAGGCCGGCCAAATGTTGGTTCGTGGTCCGTACTCTACTCTAGCTAGACTTATTCTAGTCTCACCTGAACATAAGCCGGCTGTTCTGAAGAAGAAGAACAAGTATGGATTGATTTTTTTTCGCAAGCCGGTATTTTTTTCGTTATGTCTCTCTACGTCAAATTACTTCGTTTGGTAGCTGTTTACGCATGACCCAGAACGGTTAATGAAAAACAAATGATCGGACTCGTTTTTTTTTGGAATTTTTTTTTTGCCGATTGTTGATTCCAAGCACACACAAACAAAATTGATGATCTTGACATTCAAAAAAGCGGCAGCGGGTGTCGGCTTATTAAAACTTGCCAATTTCTTCCCAACTACTTTTGCTAATTGAAAAATAATTCGCGAAATCGGCACTGACCTCAGCCAATTGGAAGCGCACTCATCTCAAGTGAGCCTCTCACGCTAGGCGCGCCGTAATTAGCCAATTATCAGTCAGAGGGTAGCTACCAATTTGCAGAAATGTATTGAAAAATTAACCTTCAATGAGGCAACCTGTGAGTGCATTCTTGTACCATTGATTGCAATGTCCTCCAAATGGGCAAGTGAACATCGATTTTTGTCTTAAGACCCATAAAAAAATCAGCGAATGTTTTTTTTTCTATATTTCATGTATCTCAATGTTTTTTGGATAATTAATTTTCAACTTTCTTCTCTCGATCCCCACAGATTACAACATCGGCCACCAAAAAACTCTGGGAAAAGAGTGGCGGCAGCGACGTCAAGGTGGCTTCCGGACCCACCGGACCACTAGCGCCGCTGCAGCTACACGGCAGCACCGATCATCAGGTGTGGCGCGATTCAACCTGGTCTTCGCAGGGCGATGCCATTCTGGCCTCGAGACGGATCTTCCCGCACGCGCCCGACACCAATCCGACCGGTTCGACCGGAATCCTAAGGTACATACAAACATTTTTTTTACAACCTCACAAAAAATTTTCGACTAATGTGTTTCCTTTTTTTTTTTTAGTCCCCGGGATTCGACCGGAGGTTTGGGCGTTAAGATGGTCGAGTACGTGCTAGGTGGATCGCCTACCAATAAGGAAAGTCCCCTCGCTGGACTGGAACCTCGTTTTAAGGGATTGAAGTTTGATGATAATGACAAGGTAAGTACGGAAGCAAAAAAAATAACAGAAATGATTTTAAAAGGAAGAGATTTGATCTGAATAATATTGGAAAATTTTCTCCCGTGTGCATGGTAAGAGGCTCATTTATACCACTTTGATATAAATGGGTATGCCTTGTCGCGCAAGATCTTAAAGAATCGAATAGTGAGAATATCACACCAGATCTTGCGAACACGAACGGATCACTGATGAACGCCAGTGAAACGGAACCTACGTGTTGGCCCCACGGCTTCAAACAAACGTCTTACCAGCGTTCAATATGGTCCGATCAGTATTGATTGTTTGACCTGATATAATTTTTCTTACAATTTGTTTAATAAAGTTTTATATTTCAGGTCCGGTATTCTGTAGGTCCAGATGTGTCCCCGTATCCTAGTCTGTAATGGGTCACGGGTTAATAACTGTTCAATGTGTTACTAGGCAAGGTAAAGGTAGTAGTATTCGTCTCCCCAATGCTCTAGTAAGTGTGCATTTGCGGTTTATGAATTTCGAAGGATTATTCTTAAATCAAGCAATTTACAAGAACTAGAGGCTCATTGGATCAGAATGCTTTTTGGACAGTTTGCTGTTAACAATAATTCTTTATCGTCTCAACGCTTTTTGGTAGATTCGTCTATTGTTCGGTTAGGCTTGAAATTCAATTAAGGTAGTCGAAGAAAGATGTTACGATTTTGAAAAACAATAATATAAAGGCAGTCCAGGAAGATAATATTGGGAATTAAAAATAGAAGTGTTATTTCTTTCAACCGAAACAGATTGAGGAAAGTTGCTCTGAGAAGATGTTCAGAGTTAGCGATGATGCTTTAGAGGAACAGCATTGTCATTAGTAGTATGGTCTTGTTTGGTTATTTATCAATTATTTTATTGTTTGTGTAACGTAGATTTTTTTTACAATTGCTGCAGTGATAAACACCTTTTAATGGAGATTCTGTTTTATGGTATCCAAGCTGTTAATATAATTACAGAGTAGCCACACATTTGTTTTGAATCTCTAAAGACTTGCTCATTTGTAAATATTTTTATACGCCAATCTATGCTAATCTCAAGAGAAAACTATCATGGGCTCAAAGTTTTTTAATCGAGTAAGGTTAGGTGACAGGTAGGGCCCAACATAACACTATTCACTGTGACAACAAACCTCAGTCCTACGAAGGCTACTATTTATTGCTCACTTCACATGACACAATACTACTCACTGTGACAACAAAACTCAGCCCTACAAAGGCGACAATTTGCTGCTCACTTCACATGACACAATAATACTCACCGTGACAACAAAACTCAGCCCTACAAAGGCTACTATTTGTTGCTCACTTCACATGACACAATACTACTCACTGTGACAACAAAACTCAGCCCTGCAAAGGCTACTATTTGTTGCTCACTTCACATGACACAATATTACTCACTGTGACAACAAAACTCAGCCCTACAAAGGCTACTATTTGTTGCTCACTTCACATGACACAATATTACTCACCGTGACAATAAAACTCAGCCCTACATAGGCTACTTTTTGTTGCTCACTTCACATGACACAATACTACTCACTGCGACAACAAAATTCAAACATTGCTCACTTCACATGACACAATATTACTCACTGTGACAACAAAACTCAGCCATACAAAGGCTACTATTTGTTGCTTACTTTACACGATACAATACTTTTCAGTGCGACAACCAAATTCAAACATTGCGCACTTCAGATGGCACAATACTACTCACTGTGACAACAAAACTCAGCCCTACATAAGCTACAATTTGTTGCTCACTTCACATGACACAATACTACTCACTGTGACAACAAAATTCAAACATTGCTCACTTCACATGACACAATATTACTCACTGTGACAACAAAACTCAGCCCTACAAAGGCTATTATTTGTTGCTCACTTCAGACGACACAATACTACTTAATATCACGACGAATCCAGCAAACAAACCAAACCAAAGCTACTATTTGTTGCTCACTTCACATGACACAGTGTTACACATTTACACATTATACAACTGATATAAAATACTCCCGCTCGCAATACGGCTCATTGGCAAGTCCAGCCCTGGTTCGCCAGGGTTTGACTTGTCAGAGAGCAACCGGAGTTTAAATGAGACACATTCTTAATCCGCCCGGTGTATTGCGGTCTCCTCCCAATCCTACCCATTTCATTTACCTAGCTTTCCCCCGCGGTGAGTAATTTTGGCCTCAAAAGGGCCGTGTGATTTCTCATAAAGCTGCCGCATGAAAAAAAAAAAAAAAAAAAAAAAAAAATAATATTGGAAAATTTTCTTACAATAGTTAACAACAATATTTGAATATAGTCGGTTCTCCAGTAAGTTATGATGTGAAAATTCTAAGAAGTAATAGCACCATATAAAATAAGTTTCCTAAATGGATTAAAAAATCTGAAGCAATAACAATTGTTCATCGTTCCTATTAATTCGGGCCCAGTAGATTTTAAGATGGAAAAGTAATACAAACACTCAAAAAAATCTTCATATGAACGCTATGTGAGACGTATGTACATAAATTTTTGTCATCTTGAAAACTAACTACACTATACAAATCTACACAAATACAAATCTACACTTAACTTAGAACACTAAGAATTCTTCTTCGGAATACAACCTTCGAAACATCAAAATCAAAATGCTCTGAGTAGCGGTGATGACGCCAATTATTGCAGAGTTGGCCCCGTAATTGTTCAGTCTAACAGGAACGAAGAGCTGAAGATCCCGATTCCTCAAACCACGAGGTCGAACGCTATGTGGGAGAACTTACAAAAGTGCGGGAGAGTCGATTCTCGATGAAAGCAGATCAGCGACGAAAGACGCACGAGTGGCGGTCCTGCGGGCTTGTAGCGTGTCGATGTCGATCAGGCAGATCGTTATCATAAACCGCTTATCTTATGCTTCGAAATTGATCAAGAACTGAGCCCCTTAGAAGAGCCCATCGGAGAACTTGATTTTGATTTCAAGAGGTGTAGCTTCGTCTGGTTGCGGCTGCGCTCGACTCAACAAACTGGGAATTTCTGGAAGAAGTAAGCAATGTGGAGCCCGCCGTTGAATTTTTCTATTTTAAAATTTACTCTATTTTCAAACAAAATGTACCCCTGAAGCGCCAGCAGAGAACCAAATCAACGAAGCATGCCTGGTGGAATGCCGACCTTAGAAGATTACGTAATCAGCTACGAAAGGCCCGAAAACTTTTTAATCGGTATCGTTCTGAAAATTGTAGATGTCACCTTAGACTCCTGGAACGTGAATTTAAAAATCTGAACAACGTGCTTTACCGCCAACACATCTTGCGTCTCCAGCAAAACCTCAAAATTGATCCCTCATCATTTTGGAAGCTTTTCAACAACAAGACTTTGCCCTTACCGCGCTTCTCTGAACAAGATGTTTACGAAAAGTTGTCCGCTGTTGATCCAACTAAAGGTTCAGGTCCTGACTGCATACCGCCTTCGATTTTAAAATATTGTGCTGCATTCCTAGCTGGTCCGATTTGCAGTGTTCTAAATCGGTCACTTAATGAACGATCGTTCCCTAGCGCGTGGAAAATCGCTGCTATTTCTCCAATATACAAATCGGGAAATGCGCACAAAGTCGAAAATTACCGTCCCATCTCAATTCTGAATTCTATTTCCAAAGTATACGAAGCTTTGATGCAAGAAAGACTGTACGCCGCCGTTAAACCGTTCATATCCGAATCACAGCATGGCTTTGTGACGAAGAGGTCGACTGTTAGCAACTTAATGTGCTACGTAAGCTCAATCAGTAATAGCCTGGAAAAAGGTTGTCAAGTGGACTCGATTTATATCGATTTTGCTAAAGCTTTCGATCGAGTCCCGCACGATTTACTTATTAGAAAGTTGGACCGACTTGGTTTTCCAACTTGGTCACTCGAGTGGATCAAGTCGAATCTCACAAATCGCTGCGCTTTCACGAAAATAAATGGGTCACGATCTAGTATATTCGAAACCCCGTCAGGAGTACCTCAAGGAAGCCACCTCGGACCGCTACTTTTCATTACATTTGTAAATGATCTATGTGAAAAACTCCACTCCGACAAGCTCCTGTATGCTGACGATTTGAAGCTATAATAATAATAATTTGAAGCTATAATAATAATATAAATTGTATGGCACTGCAAGTTGATATCGCTAGGCTTGAAAGCTGGTGCCGCTTGAACGGGATGCAGGCTAATGCAAAAAAATGCAAGGTAGTAAATTTTACTCGCTCACGAAACATCGTCTATTTTGACTACCGCCTATCTGAAAGCTATCTTGAAAACGTGAAGTCAATTTTAGATCTCGGAGTGAAGATTGATAACAGGCTCACATTTGCTGAACATATTTCAATTACTTCCGCAAAAGGTTTTTCTGCATTGGGATTTCTGCGTCAAAATACCGAGGATTTTGACGACATCTATACTTTGAAAACTGTTTACTGCGCTTCAGTACGAAGCATTATGGAATACGCTGCACAGATATGGGCAGAGCACACAGAGTTACCGCCTTGAACGAGTTTAACGTAGTTTTATAAGGTATGCTTTACGGCGCCTTCCCTGGACTGAACCTCTTCGTCTTCCGTCTTACGAACAAAGATGTGCCCTTGTAAACCTGGCCACGCTTGAAAAACGTCGTACCGAACTTCAGCAAACTTTTATTTTTGACACCCTGACTCATCGTGTGGATTGCTCTTACATACTGCAGCGTGTCAATTTATACGTATCCACGAGGACGCTCCGACAACGCCAGTTTCTCTGGATACCTTACCACCGTACTGCGTATGGTCGAAACCACCCAATCGACAAATGCTGTGAACGTTCCAATGTAGTGTACCATCTGTTTGATTTTAATGTATGTAAACGTAAATTTAAACTAGACATAATTAGAATAACCTAGTTTTTAAGAAATTTGTCTGTATGGTAATTCCTCATCCAAAGACCAAGTAATAAACAAAATAAACAAACTGCAGAAGCATATTTAAGGATCGATCGACCCAGACTACAGTAAAGACTATTCAGGCAGTAGATGTCCTTAAAGTCCTTCGTCATGCAAAGAAGACCCAGGCTTCTGGAGGCCTTGTCAACGATATAGTTGGTGTGATTCTTAAAATCCAGCTGCACGTCAAGGATCACAGCAAGATCTTTCACGTGTTGAGCTCCAGAGATGGCATCGTTCCCAAGGAAATAAACGGCTGAGAACGGGCGTCGTTTGCGGGAAAATAATATTACTACGCATTTACTACGGTTTAAAGGTAGGCGATTGGCATCACACCAGGAAGCAAAGAGGTTAAACTGGTTCTGCAGGAAGTTCACATCTTCGGGGCCATTTATAGAGTAGTACAGTTTCAAGTCGTTGGCATAGACTAATTTTAGACCATCAAGGAGTTGCAGCACGTCATTGAAGTAGATTAGGAATACTAACGACCATAAATGACTTCCCCGAGGAACGCCTGATGAAGCTGAGAACTGCCTGGAAAAACAGTTACCCGTACGAACTGTTAATTTACGTCCAGTAAGATAACTGCGGAACCAGCCAATAAGAGATCCACAAAATCGTAAACGCGCGAGCTTTCCGATGGCAATATCATGGTCGAATGCGGCAGACAGATCGGTATAGATCGGTATACTGGCCGAAGATATGAAGCGGATGAAAATAGCTTCTTTTTTGGGTGAGACGACCATAGATCCTTTCAAGTTCCAGATCAAGTGCCACAAATGCGGAGAGCGAGGTCACCTCAAGAAGGATCGCCGTCAGAAGTTTGCAGGTGAAGCTAATTCAGCCAGCCAGAAAAATGCAGTGAGTTTTCTTGGCTAATCGTGGAGGTTTCAAGCGAGATGGTGGCAAGTTAATCTTCAAGCTCGATTCGGTTTCAAGCGAACATTTAGTAAACCCGAAGATTGTTTTTTCGGAGCTCCGAAACTTGATTCAACCAACCACCATCAACGTGGCGAAGGATGGAGAATCGATTGTCGCTCGTAAGGCTGGAGAGATCAACGGCGAGAGCAAAAATCAGTTTCCCATTAATATGAAGGAGGTCCTTTACGTTCCAGAGCTACGCGACATCTAAATATCGGTGAAGAGATTGACAGCGAAAGGCACACACAAAAAAAAAGCATAGTAAAATTACTAAATCCGTGGTTTAAATGAACAACACGCAACCATATTTTTGAGTCAATAATGTTTTCTTCTTGATATTACCATGCGCATAGTAGTTTTACTTTGTGTTTATTTTGGCTGCGCATAGTAATTTCGACTACGTTCATAGTAAAATTTTCAATGAAATCATGGGTTTGTTTTTCATTGTGCATAGTAAAATTGACATGTTTCATGATAAAACTATGATATGTTATGATATAAATGAGTACATATTGCTTGATTTGACAACCAAATTACCATGCACCATGGTATAACTATATTGAAGTACGATAGAATTAAAACTCTTCGTGATTTCTTCGAGATCTAGAAATAATTTATTTTTAAATTAATTACATTTTAATTTTTAAAATTAAAAGTATCACTAAACAATGGTCTTTTTAGAACTGTCGTTATAGTCTCTGAAAAAAAAAATTTAAAAAACAATTATTAGTTGATGAGCAGATCAAATTTGGTAAATGTTCTATTTACGCTGGAATCGATTTGGATTTTTTGGCAATCATCTTGAGGCCAACGATCCAGAAAGGGGACAAGGTTAATCCTCTGGAAACTGCGATTCTCCCAATTTTCCGTGACTGGTTAGAAGGAAGGTCCCCATGGCCGGGGAATTCGGGATGCATCGATGGAACAGCTTAAAATAAAATCAAAATAAAGATCGGAAAAAACAGATCTGAGTAATGTGCAATCGACGAAAAAACACAATATTGCTTACCTGTGAGATTGCGACCGACCCGACGAAACTGCTGAATCTATTTGACACACCCAGTGTGCCGGTCACCTGGTTGGTTGGAACAGCAATGACCACATTTACGTACCCGCGAAACATTTTTGTCCGCATTCCGAAAATCGTGACCGGATGAAACAAACACTCAAACTAAACACATATGAATTTTAATGAGCATAGTATTTTCGACAACACAAATGACGATGTTTCAACATTACCATGGGCATAGTTATTTCAAGAACACGAATTGTGTGATATCAAAATATCATGCTCATGGTAATTTAGACACAAGGAAATTACTATGAGCTGTCAAAGATCGCATAGTAAAAATACAATGTCGTAGTAGTATCGCCCAGATTTTTGGTAGAAAGTACTAAATCATTGTCGAAAATACTAAATGATGGATATAGTAAAATTATCATGACTCTGTATTTGAAAAACCCATGCAATTTTTTTCTGTCCATTGGAGTCATTTTTATGGAAAGGTGGCGTATCTCAAGAGAGGGGTGCATATCATCAGTACGGCTTATCTCAAAGGCGGTCTATATGAATTAGAAATCAGAGTCGGAGTACGTACTGCAAATCTGCGCAAGTTTGAAGCCGATCTGAGAACAACTTTCCGTTCGTGAAGTCTCCCGAAGGTGAGAAAGGCAGGCCGCTGATGGTAGTGGAGGGGGAAGCTGAAGTCCAGGTCCCTGATGCAGATGAAGCCCTGGTTGCGGAAGACGATCACGTTGCAACGGCAACTGATAAAGAGGAATAGTCAGATAAACCTGGTTTCCTCGAACTGAACGACGAAGATGGACTGCCGACGAAACTGACGATACCGGAGCGCTCCCTTCGCAATTGGAACAGCTTCTTTCCTGTGTTCAGCGCAAATTCTGTTGGCCCACACTTTACAGACGTTCGGAAAACCATCAAAGATGTCACGACCAGAGACGACGGCAAGAAAAGGCTACGTGCTGTGGAAGAAGAACTGAAATCCTTAGAAGCCAAGCGTTGTGGAGGTTCAAAGTTTGTCCACCGGATATGAAACCACTGAGGTCGAAGTGGGTCTTCCGAATAAAAGGGAACGAGAACGGCCAAGCATTACGATACAAGGCATGCCTCGTGATTAAAGGGTATCTGAAACCCCCCGAAGTGGACTTCGAGAAGACGTATGCACGGAGGCCAAACTCACGACGAATCAAACGGTTGGGCTACAGGCTCGTATTCCACCAAATGAACATTAAAATCCCCATGGAGGAAGAACTTCAACTGAGCCGTGAAGGTTCGTCTAAAAGGAACCGTATCGAGCGCTGTTCGGCAGCATTGTCATGGATATGTGTTGAAATTTGTCTCATCGTAGCAATCGATAGGACAAATAACATACACACCAATAACAAACTAACAAATTATTGTAACTGTGGTTCGCTATGAATATCTAGGGAACAGGCTAGTATAAATAGATCTTAAAGTTAGAAATAAAATTATTCCAAGTTCTACCAGCAAGTAGTACAAATCTCTCCATTCCACTGCCCAAAGTTCTGCACAACAGGTTATGGGTCCAGCACTAGTGGAAAGGAGTAGAAGCGGAATCAAGAGTGGACAGTCATCCAGCCGGGAAGCCAGGTGGAGGTCGACAAGCCAGGAAAAACGGTTGTCGTCGGACGTTGGGCCGAATCCATTGCGAGCTGACCGGAATCCATAGGAAGGTCGGCGAGCCGGGAGCCAGAGGAAGGTCGTCGTGCCAATGGTGAGGTGTCGGGCCAATAAAAGAGCGTTGAGCCGGAACCAAACAAGGCCGTCGGACCGGAGCCACTGGGAGGTCGTCGGACCGGTGCCATGGAAGTTCGTAGGGCTGGGACCACGAATGTGGTCGTCGGCCAGAGCCACTGGTAGGTCGTTGAACTGGAAGCCATGGTAGGTAGGCGGGCCGGTTTCATGGAACGTTGTCAAGTCAAGAACCAGGTGGAGGTCGTCGAACCAGCAGTCACTAGTGGATTTGCGAGCGGGCTACCACGGAAGGTCGTCAGACCGGAAAGCCAAGTGGAGCTCGTCGCGCTGCAACCACTGGGAGGCGCAGAAGCCAGAAGTAAGTTCGTCGAGCTGCAACAGGGACGAGAACGTCGTGCAATGAAGGCGACGATTGAGGTCCGATGGCGCGTGAAAGTAGAAATTCCTTACCCTTCGCCAGAGTTATGTCGATGGCAATCATTCCCGCGTATGCACAGGAAACTCGTATGCCTATCAGCCGATGTGTGCTCCGTAATTTGGATCTGTTGCGTTTTACTTCTATGGCAGTGCTCCAGGTCGCTCCTACGAATCGTGGGAGCTACGCTCGCAAGGAGACGTCTCTTGCCTCTGCTCTCCGGGCCAATGAGTCGATGATTTGTGATTTACTCTCACAACTGTATTTGACTTGTACACCAAAACTTAAGCAGTTCTCGACCATTATTTCAGCTGCTGTTACGAAGATGTAGTGTGTTCTCCAAAAGTAATCTCCATCTTTTTTGTTGGTAACGTCACAAGTAGTACTTCGTTTTTACGATGGGGGGCTATCTGAAGCTTCCATCCAGATGCCATGGGAATTCAAGCATCTAAGGCTTATTTATACCCACAGAACCAAAACAAGGCTGGAACAATCAAGTTTAGTCTACGTCATAACCTTGATGGTTCCTTGAAGCATTTTTAACTGAAACCCACGAATCCACGTTCTAGAATTAAGAATTGTATTCTCAGCAATCCTTGAATATTTTAGTTGATAAATTATTCCTGGTAAAAATTCAATGAGTTTCTAATCAGCATCAGAGGCAGTTGTTCGTTGAGCTCCTCTGAAATACAATTTTCAAGATATCTCAAATCGAAAAAAAATTTCATTTACCAAATTTATTTATTAATCTCTTTCTCTAGAAAAATTTAATAAGTGTTGGAAATTTCTCACAAAGCCATCTTATATTTTACAGACATCTGACGATAAAGATAAGGAAAACTCCCCGTTCGAAACGAACGGCTTGAAAAAGGAAGAAGTAAACTCGACAAACGGAGTGGTGATCGTGAACGGAATTGACGACGAGAAAGCGTTCAAGTGAGTATCTAGAATGTGATCTTTTATTCGGGACATGGCATTTCACCTAGAAAGTAATTCCAGCACTTATCTGTATCCGAATTCCAGTCGCACTCCCGGCTCCCGGCAACCATCCCCGGCCGAAGAACAGCTGCCCCGGGCGTCCGATTTGCTCAATGCCCCTTCCCACCATGGAGCGGGTGGGGGTGGCTTCCCGCAGCACCCGTCCCTGCACCATATGCTCGGATCGGCGGCTGCAGCAGCAGCAGCCGCGGCCGCCGCCAGTGGCGCCAATGACGTATCGCATCAGGCGGCGGCAGCGGCCGCCCTCGGATCCTACCATCCGCAGATGATCAACCAGATGAGTCAGATGAGCCAACTCAGTCAGATGAATCAGATGAACCAGCTCAACCAGATGCAGAGCCACGTAATGAACGGCGTCGGAGGGATTCCGCAGATCACGCAGGTTGGTAGCTTGCTGGTGATATGGAGAGGTGTTGTTGGTTAAAGTTCGTGTTTTGTTGCACTTTTAGAGCCCGATGGTTAGTCAACCTGGACAGGGTCCCAGCCAGATAGAATCTCCGGCTAATTTGCTGCAGCAACAGCATAACTTCGATGTACAGGTGAGTGATGTTTCTTATTAACTTTGAGAATACTGAACCAACATATTTTTGTTTGAACTGACGTGATTTGGATTTAGTTTAAAAAAATGGTGTCGATAGTTCACTTAAATCACACATAAAGTCGACCCCGAGCTGTTGCTCTCTTTATTGCTCTGTCTCCGGGATTTTATGAGTTTAATGTCCAAAACTTTCACAATCCCCGAAAAGCCTAACCCGTTTGACATCTTATGATTCTCTAGGTGATGGAGCGGGTTTGAGTCCTGTCGGTGAGCCGTTATATCTTTTTCGAGAAATTAATGATATTTATGGCTCATGTTCTTCCTTTTCTTTGACCCTCATGTTTCTCTAAAATTTTCCATCGCCCTGAAAATTTGGTCTTATAGAAATTAAACACTTGGTCTCTTATAGAAAATGAACAGAGTATTGTTTTAAAGTTTTTGCAAATGGAACTCTTTTGCGGATGTGTTCAATATAGAACAGTAACTTTTCGTTAATTTACTTAGTAATCCATCTTATTCTATTTTTTCGGTGTATATTGAGAAGACACGCTAATTATGGAAATGCTGCATCACACTTTATTTTTTTTATTTTGATAAATCGTAATCCAAACATCGAGTGTTGATTAGAAGTAGAAATTCACTCTAATTAATGGTACCTTTTTATAGCCTTTCAAATAGATTTTTAAAAAAGTCACCGATCTTATCCCGGTTCTCATTTATAACATTGTAGACGTTCGAAACATCTCTGTGGATGCTTTCGGAGTGTTCCGCATAATAGCGTACGGCATCGCCAATTATATGCAAGCCGTCGTCAGTGTTTATTAGATAGTTCGTAAGATCCTTCCCTTTGTCCTTCACCCTTTCATAAACTTCCTCCAAGGTTTCCTTGTTTTTCTGAATATACTGGGCGAAATAATCGACTGGGCTTTTTTCGGGCCAAACCATCAATGTGATCCAGTCCAGGAACGGATCCAGCCGGGCATAGCGGGACTCTTCGCAGTTAACCAGAGGACCGACCATTCGGTAGAATGTTTCGTTTCGTTTCTTTGCGTCCAAACGAACCCCAAGAATGTTCCGGTTGTAGTCGCACGGAAACTGACTGGAGGTCACTATCTGCGTTTCGTCTTCCGATTCGGTTAAGGTTAGCGCGGTCCGCATCCGGTTGTCGATCTTGGCCGGAAATCCCAATTCATCCAAACTTTCCAGGGTGATTTCGTTGGGATCCGACCAGAGGCAGGAAATGGATGGCAATAGGCTAGTTGAAAATAATCGAAATATGAGATTTAGATCTTTTATGCTCAACCACAAATCTATTTCCTTACTTGTCGTAGTTTCTCCGTAAATCAATCAGCATTATAGGGCTTCTGGCATATCCTTGCAATGGGTAATTTGGTGGAAAAATCGGGTCCACTATTGATACAGTGAGTTTTTCCTTCGGAAATCTGGCACTCAAGTGGGCTAAAATATTTGACTTAATCATAAAGAAAAGAGCAATGATAGAAAGTTACTAACCTTCTTCTATTCTGAAACGTATACAGCGACTGGTGCTAAGTAAAAAACGGGTACTGATAATGTTGGCCAGACATGTCTGATAGTCACCGTCATAGATAAAAACTACGCTGCCCTCCACGTTTGTTGATTTCTGCTTTTCTTGCTGGTACTCCGCGCACTCTGCGAATGGCATATGGTTAGAACCCGATACAAACTATCAAAAATATGGAGACAAAATAGATTAAATTTTCCCTTAATTGTATAGTGTGTTATATTAGAATAACAATTTAAATACTTTTTTTGTGAAACAAAGTACATATTTACTAAAATTAATCTAAATATAATTTGCTGTCGTATATTCTTCAACACATCATTCCCCTTTTTTACCTGGAAGATCTCTAGAAGGGTCAATTTTGTTATGCCTAACTAAAACATATCTAACAGCTATAATCGAAAATATTTCAAACTACTGCGGTCCACAGTTACAAACACTTATCAATATAAAGCACGTTGGCATTATTCAGGCCCGTTCAACTTTAACCATTAGTTTCCGAGTTGGATTTTCTATTGCATTTGATTCCACTTACTTTCATCCGCGATACTTCTGTAGTTGTAAATCAATGCCCGTTTATTCTTCGATTGCGACGACAGGGTTATAAAGTCATCGGTCGCGAAATCGATGTACGTCACATTGGTCATCCAGGACAGGTACTTGGCCACATTGGTGAAACCGGCGTAGCCATCGGACACACAAATGTTGTCACCCGGTCTTGGCTTTTTGAACGAAATTATCCCACCCAAAAACCAAACACCATTGCGGTTGAAGAACAATCCTCCGCCACTGTCCCCGTTGCAAACTGTGGTTCCGTTTCTCCGCCCGGCACATAGCATTCCCGGGTTCAGCATGGTTCCGAAGTGAGCTCGATCGCTTCCCAAGCAATCTATATCATCTATCACTGGCAATGTTGCCATTTTCAGCGTCGAGGCCAGCTCACTTTCCTCGGTTCTTCCCCAACCAATAGCTGTTCCGATCTTTCCTACCAATCCTCGACGATTGACACAAGCCGGGTACACGTAATTGGTAAACCGTGCGGGATCTCTCATTTGCAGCAGCGCGATATCATTTTTCAGCGTAGTTCGATCGAAATCAGGGCTCCGAATGATTCTCGAAACAAAACGCGTTTGAACAGCATTGTCAGACAGTGCCCGTTCCAGCTGGTGGACCCCCAAACGTACCAGGATTCCTCGAGTGCCAACAAACTGTTCATTGGTTTCATCGTACAGGCAATGAGCCGCTGTTGCCACGAAAAATTCGCTTATCAGAGTTCCCCCACAGACGTACTTTGTCCTTCCGTGGTACAATCCGGCATGCCAAGGCCACTCTCCTCGGCGGGCATTCTGTCCTCGTACTACCAACTCCTCAAACGACGGTATCTGCGGAATTCCACAGCTACGCGCCTGCATCTGATAACCTGCATCAACTTTTCCTTGCGCCTGGGAGTAAAACGCCAAAAACACCAGAAGTACTTGTTCCACCAGTCGTCTTCGCGGCAGCATCTCGAATAAGACTGATCACTTTATCTTGAAATTATTCGGTTTTCTTCAGCTTCTGACTCCAAAATTTGCGCTGAGAGATTAATAAATACTCAAAAATGACGTGCTGCTTGTCCGAATGTGATACCGCTAAGGCCGGCCGCCAAATTGATAATACTGACATAATACAGTTCACATCATGTTTACAAATGTTGTGGAAGGAATACCCGGCCATTTTTCCTTATCGCTAGGAAGCAGAATAGTTCCTATCACAGAAGCTATTTTATTTGATATTATTGAAAAAAAAATTTATTACACTTGACAGTGTGTACGCACTTTCTTGATTCTACACAGCAAATTTTTTTTTGCTGGAAACCAGCAAAATTTTGCTGGTTTTTGTCCCGCTGACTTTCCAGCAAAATTTCCAGCATTTTATATTGCTGAAAAAAACAGCAAACGTTAATGCTGATTTCCAGCAATTCAAATTGCTGGAAAATCAGCAATCTAGATTGCTGGAAACCAGCTATTTCTTTCAACACAACCAGCTGTATTTAGTATCAAATTTATATTTCAATTTAAATTTAAATTTTGATTACTGGCTGTACATAAAATAAGCGATAAAAACAATTATTTTCTCCCAACTTTTTAATAATGGGATATATTTATTTATTCCCAGAACATGAACACGATATTTTTTTTTCAATATCCTATAACACCGGCTTTGGGGAGGCAGCTTTGTGCCAAAGTGTTGATCATCCGCCACCTGTAAGAATAGTTTTGATCAGAATCTTTTATAGAATATCTACCTGTCCAATGAAAACTCACCCTTGACCTGATATCTTGTTGCTAGAATATAGAGGAAAATAAAATAATTATATTAATCTAACAAATTTTCATAAAATAGAGTTTCACCTTGCTCCAGCGTACGGAAACAAACAGACTCCAATTTGACAACTCGAATGCTGATTTTCCAGCAAACTAAATCAATTGCTGGAAAGTCCAGCAATTTGAAAACCGGTTGCTGATTTTTCAGCAAAAATGACAAGTACACAATCGAATGCTGAAAAATCCAGCAATTCGAAAACCGATTGCTGGTTTCCAGCAAAAATTTGGATTGCTGAACGTTTCCAGCAATTTTTTTTGCTGGAAATCGAGGCAAAAATTTACAGTGTAGATTTTTTTTATCTTAGTGTATAAATTTTTAATGAGAAAACTTTCATATTAGCTCATTCGCGTCGGGGACTTCGTGCGGTACGGTTCAGTTGGTTTTCATGCGCGGTAAGCGAGGATATTTTGAGCGGTTTTTCATTGGAGCGACGGGTTGTATATTAGTTAAATGGTGCATAATTGGGCTAGTGGAGTGTCTGAGGTTGTAATTGAAAAGTGTTCTATCAGTAAAAAACCAGAAATTTGGCTCATACAAGCCAAGCGTTTAATCTGAATTGCGTGAGGCGCCAGAGAAGTTTTTATAGTGCTGGATCTGTTGGATTGGGATGTGATCAGATGATGAAACGTAGTGAGAAAGTCTAAATGTGGCTAATTTTATTTAAATGCAAAGAAGTAATTTTGTGAAAATCTGTGCCACCGGGGTTGAAAACAGAATATAGAGTGAAGCGTCGAAATTCTGTTTGGAAGAAAAATGGCCGTCTTCGTAGTGAAATTTTGCGTGGATTCTCTCCAAGTGATTATGATAAGTGCAAGTGAGAGGGTATACCTGCACCATTGAAAGAAGTTCACATGATCATTTCCTGTTTGGTTGGAGAAGGTTTGTTTTAGTGTTGGAGAAGGTTCATCACCGAAATTCGTTTGTTCCGGGTTGTGGGGGGCAACCAGTTCGAGAAGGATACCACTTACTGAGAACGACAATTTTGGAGGACGCCTGGGTGAGATCTTTCCGATTTATTTATTTTTCCATCTCTTTCTCTCTGCTGCTGATTTGAAAAACGTTGTTACTGCTATAAATACCACGGTGGCGAGTAGCAGAACTAGCAACGCGACAATTTGTTTCAGCGGTGCCAGTTAACACGATAATCGATCGACTAACAATGTTATCAAGTTTATTTCACTAGACAAAATTAGCATTGATTTGTGCAATCTCAATTACAAATCATTTAAATTATTATTTTAAGTTCTTTATTTCATTCAAAATTTGACAAAAATAAGTATTCGAATTGACTAATTGACTTTTGTGTTTTGACTATGGGTGATAATTCAACCTATGTTTTTCTTGATTATTTCCAGTCAAAGAACATCTAATTGAATTGGATAAGTATTAGTTGCTGTCTATTTCTGATATCATGTTCAAATGATTATTTATTTCTTTTCATATTTTCAAAGCCCTGAATCTTTTTGTATACATACTGGTTTAATTATACATACATGCATATTAACTTTTATCCTTTCAGATACGTATCCTTTTAAAACAAAACACCATTCATATTTTTATAATTCATTCATATAATCATATTAATCAGACTTTGTGAGTAATTTTCCTTACGGCCATATTCTATCGTTTGGGGTAGGGATTTTTTAGAGGGAATGCATCTGGGGATAACCTGAAGAAACTATTGCAAGCGGAGTGGGTTGCCAACCATTGTACGTTTCTGAGGGTTGGATGCCTTCCTTCGACGAACCATCGGCCGTGGAAGCCCTAGAATTTAATTCGAAGGCCAAGCCACACAGACATAGGCAGGACCTTGCTACCGATGGGGGAACCATACATACATACATACATAGAAAACTTTCATATTAGCTGTCTTACAAACTAAATATTAAAATTAACTGATGGAAGAAATTCTTATAGTATTAAAATTAGTTTAAATCGTAATTTAAATTGTACATTTGCACATGCATAATTTAGAGAGGTACACGAAAGTCAAATAAGTACGAGACAATATCAAAAGCTTGACAACATCGGTATAAGGAAGAGGTGAAAAACCTTTTAAACCAAAACAGGCCTATTTGAATTCTACAACTTTTCGGCGGGCCCAACTTAAAATAATTTTTGTCAATATTTCGTAGAACTTTGTTGGCGATATCATTTGAAAAGAGAAATAAGGTAAAGATACAATAGGGGGAACTCGTTGATGGCCGGAAACCGCCTATGGCCGGACAACATAGATTTTTCACAAAAAAAAACACAATATCCTAATAATGTTTTAACACCATGAACATAACGTAAATAGTAGCCTGATATGGTGTTAGAAATATGGCAATCCAATCTGAAAAGGTAAACCAAAGATAGGCATCTAAAGCTTTTGCCTAGTATTACGGAGAGGATCGCCTAAACTTTGCATTTGTATTGTGGTCAGTTTTTTCGGCTTGTAAATTTTAAACTGCTCATGAACGACATCGTTGATTGGTTATCTTTCGACTACAGGGTCGGGATTCGACCAGATCGAACTGAACGCCATCAGGATTTTTTCGTGGCACTCGAACTTAATGTGCAAATATTTTTATTAAGAGGCTTAATCCTTGATGTTTATGAACCAAAATCGATAGTTTTTAATTCAAGGAATTCATTTAAGTCAAACATTCTCGCTTTTTGGATCTAGAATAGGGATTGTAGAAGATTCATTTTCGGTTGTTTTAAAATTTTCTCATGGCGCTCAGTTCGGTCTGGTCGAAGCCCGGCCAAAGATAACGAAACGGAAGTTCAAACGAAATATTAGGAAAATTAAAAAAAAAAATGCGATTTGTCTATGACCGGACATCAAATTGTTGTATATTGCCGGGCAAGAAAATATTCAAAATTATAGATGATTTCAACTTGAAACTTTCATTTTTTCATCTCTATAGCATCCTCAAATGGTTAGCAGAAGATAAGGATTCAATAACGAAACTATTTTGGGCCTTTGAGAAACTTTGAATTTTGCTGTCCAAAAATTTTTCTCTTGTTTTTTCGAAACAAATGTTTCATTCTGGTTTGTCAAAAAAAAATTTAGATTTGGCTTAATAGAACGTTCAGTATTTGGAAAACACGTACTCATAAGATCTGTACAAGTGATTTCAGTAATTTTGCTACGTTTTTGTGCCATTGGTAACAACTTTGGTGAAGTACATAATTCGTAGTGTCCGGCCATAGACAACACTTTTGGAAATGAGTGAAAACTAACATAAAATGATTTCTCTTACCACATGAATGTGTTGTATTTTTTTTAATATAGTTTAGTGATCATAATATGATACTCTATAAATCAGTAGAGGAACCAATATTTACACAAATCTATTTTTGAAGATATTGTTTGAAAACTTCAAGTGTCCGGTGGTAGACAACTTCCCCCTATAACCCATAAAAAAGCAAATATCTATCATCAAGGTTCAAAAACACTTTTCTTGATATAAACATGATTTTAAAATATTTTTATTCATCTGGCATGTAGATTAACAGAGTAAGAAACAATAACTCGATGTATCCCGTTTCGTTCTCAACTTCTTTCTCCTGGCGAGATCTGAATCGGGAGCATACCTACGTAATATATGCCGCGGACATTGAAGTCCACGCCTCACGCCCGACCTTTGACAGTGCATGCGAACGTGGCATTCCACTACGCAGCCTCCGTGAACATGGTCCATCCAGCAAGGAGCGTTTAATGTGATAAACAATCGCTAATAGGCATCCTGCTGCCACCGCAATTTGCTTGGCCCATTTTGAGCGAGAAGCCTATCTCCTTTGCGTACATCTTGCCGATAAAGCGTATAATATATTACTTAATTACTGCATCGTTTACGTCAATTGACAGATGAAAGTTACCGCTAATACACCCACAAAAAAAATCCTCAAAAATCGTCAAAAACGACCCAAAACAGAGTGCTAAATATTTTCGCATTTTCTATGGATCATGCAGAGTCGAGCTCCCAAGCAAAATGATGCATGACCACTACATGCAAGCAAAACAAGAAAATCATTTTATGGGATTTTCATGCTATTTGATAATTTATCCCAAAAAAATGAATAGTGAGAATCGAACTCACTGCAACATTCTCACCTCGGCTTGCCAGCCCGATATCTTACCCAGTACACCAATTGAGTCGATTAGCAATCGAAGGTTTTTTTGTCATAGTCTTTCTGCTACTGCCAATTACCAACAAAACGCACCTTATTCTTATACCGATAATTTCACCTCCAAGGAGGTTCATTAATGAAGTGGAGTCTGATTTGTGGGTGTAGGACTTTTAGACGAAAAAACTCTTAACGAATTCATGTGTTGTTTATTTGTAATAATTAAAGTTTATTCCGCAAGTCGGACAATATCTGCCGAAATTAATAAGATATTCTTTTTTTTTCCTCAGAAACGCACATTTTTCAAAGCGATTCATAAAAAAAAATCCTTTTTTGCTAAAACCGGTGTAGTGCTGTTCTTTTCTACACCCATTTGAAAGTGTTCTGAGATTTGTCTTGTCGGCGTTGGACGTTGAATCGTTATTGCAATTTATTGATCAAAGTTCTGTTTTCTGAGAGTATTTTCGATAAATTTTTCCAATTTAAATTTCCACTCGAAGCCCTGGTTTACTATCCTTCAGTGAATGAAATGTTTTTTAAATTGAAATTCAGTATTGAGAGCATTGAGATGATGAGAAAGTTGACGAAATCTCATAAAAATCTATAATTTCACAGATTTTCAAGCAAATTTCGTCAAAAAATCTGGGTAGCAGTTTACGTGCTTTATTCTGGAAAATATGTAGGGGATATTGGGGTAACGTGGGTCACTCTGAATATCTCAGATCTATGTTGATATAAAAATCTCAATTCAACTGTCATCGCCGTTGCTTTGCGTAAGCATGTTTTTCTGTATGTTGTTGACATAAATACGCATCATATGCTGCTTTTATTAATTGCTTTACAATAACTATATAAGTTTTGAAATTTAAGTTTAAAGTCAATTTGGATTTGGTGACCCACGATTTTCCACAATTTTTCAAAATCCAAAAAGAAACTTTTTTTAAAACAGAGAAATTAATTAATTTAAAAAATAAAAAAAAATTGCCCGATGATATCTTAAAAATGAAAAGAACCTTTCCATTTATTTATAATGAAAATCTCATTATATTTGTTAAGTAATTTGTTATTTTCCAAGCAAAATGACTCAATTTGGCAATGTTTGGTATGACTTTTTGATGAAATTTGTAGAAACAGTATCACAAAGAATTGTTGCCTATTTTTTTAATTTAATAGCACATAACGGTTTTATCAAGATCCAAAAATTATTTTTTGACTTTAATGCTGAGTCATGTCGATAAGAAATCTAAAACCTCCACCGAAATCGCTTAGTATTGCCTAGGGTGGAATTTCGAATTTCGTAAACCGACCATATATGTACATTTTGTAGATTGGTCCAAAAAATTGACCTGTGCAAGATTTCTGCTCAATCGGATTTGATTTAGGGGTGCCTCAAAGCGCTAAAAATTTCGATTTGTTTTACTTAGGGTAACGCCTAAGAGGGAAATCCGAAAAAGCGAAACTTAAATTTTGATGACAAATGACTTAAAAATGCATAAAAATTCAAGATCTGATAATATCTAAAATATTTTTGTCAAAACCGACATTCTAGGACTTAGTCCCAGGTTTTCCGAACTCCGACTAAGACCCAGAAAGTCAATTTTTGACAACAAACTTTTTTCGAGACATTTCGACGTTTTATGCATTTCTAAGGCATTTGGCATAAAAAAATTAAATTTTCGATTTTCCGTTAATATTCAAGAAATATGTGCATGGTTAATTTTTTTTGGCAGGTTTCGAGAGCCAAGCAATTTTGGCCTTACTAGATATAATAATTAAATTTTCAATAAAAAAAAGTCAATCAGCCGAGCATACCCATACTCATAATTAAATTTCCAAAAATAAAACCAATCAACTGAACACATTCACTTTATCTTTGAAAGGAATGGAAAAAAAGTAATCGCCTTTTTGCTCCACTAAAGTAGATAACATAAATGTTGAACTTGCTAGACAAAATGTGACCAATCCGAACGATTGTGGGATTAATGCATACACTAACAAGTGAATTGCACATTTTTTGGAAAGTCACTAATTAATTATTTTCGGTTCAGTATGGACTAGAATTTTATGATAATCAACAATCTTTCGTAGAAAAAAAAGAGGGGATATAAAAATTCAATTTAGAAAAGCTTCGCTGATGGCATAGCAGTGTCTCGAGAGCCGCTGGTTGCTAATCCTTGGTATAAGCGATGGTTTTATCCGAACACTGCTCGGCTTCGTGGAAACCAAAAAATCGAACTAGAGCGTACATGTTCGATCTCTGGAGCAGTTGAGGACAGTCAACAGCGTCTGTGAAAATATCATAGATAACAATTCGTTGCCGATAGATTCTTCTTTGCCTTAGAGACGGCTTTGATAATTTGACATAGCTCTCTGACTATTTTTGGAGGTGGACGTACGGGATCTTACCAGGGCAAATGGCGTAAAAAGGCTGGAGCAAAACTAAGGCTTTACCTGTAGTCGACTTGCTGGTAGAAAAGAAGCATTTGATCAAAAGTAATTCCAATCTTTCAGGGAGGTTGCTGTTTCGAGCGAGCTACCATTTAAAGCGCATTCGAAAACAACCGAGCCTCTTCTTCTGAAGATCTTTACGTATGAACACTTTCCGGCGTTCACTTCCATTCCATATATTTCGTACAATTCATTATCAAATCTGCGATTTTTAAACAATCAGTAGACGATAGTTTTAAGGCTACTGATAGAATGTTGCTATATCGTTTATAAACAGCACGAAGATAAGCGGTCCTAAGTGACTGCTTTGCGGTACACCAGATTGGAGCTTTATCAAAAGCCTTGGCCAAGTCGATATTTATTGAGTCTACTTGTAGCTGGCTTAGCTCATTAAGGTTATCAGTGCGAGACTCCTGTGAGTATCGGGACTGCAGTATCGATCAGGACTTTAAGTGCTTTGAACTAGCAAAGCGAAAGCAAAGAATGGATATTGGTCGGTAAATCTATTCACAATTAGCGTTTCCAGATTTCTGAATCGCAGAAACAGATGATTTTTTTTCAAAGGGTAGGAAAGGCACCTTTCGAGATCGAAATATTAAAATCACGTAGCAGGGCGTCACAAGCGATACAGCAATTCTCGAGATCAACGACATTGAGTTCAAAAAATGGTTTGGCAGTGTTCCATAGTACATATTATTAGCAGCGATGGAAAAAAATCGCTTCTAAAGATTTTGAGCAGCGAACGACCTACATTCGGACTCGTTCCAATTGCTACTGGCAGGCGACGCCCTGCGTTCTGCTTATGTTGCATGGAGAGATCTCAGAGAGCGACGAGTGACCAGAGATTCGAAGATGCAAGAACAGAAAAAATCCTGTTGCGTGCACTCGCAACGCTATCCCATATCTTCTATATGGCTTGTTGTGCGTGGTTACGACAAGCTACAAATCTCGAAGGATACAACTCCCGAATCTTCCCGATCACGGTGTGTTACAACTTGCGATCGGATCGAATCATGGTGTTCATAATCATGATTTTTTGAATGATCCTGCTCTGTTGTTTGTTGCTTGGTCGTTCGTTCGTTAGTCGTTGGATTCGATTCTTTCGCAATTATGTATCTACAGCGTAGCGACATGGAGTGTTATTGCTGTATTGTTGAAAAAAAAATCCCACCGATTGTGGGTGGGAAGGGGGTTGAAGAGTTTCTGTTTTATGACCATAGCAACAGGTAAACAAATGATCCATTCCAAGCGCCTCTCAACTGTAATCAAAGTAATTTGTACAACTAGAAAGGCTATTTCTTGAGCTTCATTTTCTATAAAAAAAATATTCAGTTACCTTTTTTTTAGAATTAAGCTTGTTGTCGTTGAAATTTAAGAACTTTAATATGAATACTAACTGATTTCAACAATTACTCTTTATTTCAAACAAAACTTTGTCAAAAAACTAGCTATATAAAAAAATATAGAAAAATGATTGTGAAAGAACATTTTTTAAGCATGATGTTAGATTAAGAATAACCACAGCAACTTCACGTTCTAGAACCGGTGATAAAAGTATGTATTTTTAAGCGTTGTGACTGCAGATAGTTATCTCAGCCACAGATAACTTATCTGTGGCTTGAATAAAAATCTTGCAAAAAGATCATGATCTTCTATATAAGAATGAAAAACCGCGCTAAAATGTTCATTATTGAAATTTCAAACTCAAAGAATATTACTAGAAAATCCAAATCGAGCCCCGTATTCAAATTGAATCCCACGGAGAGACTTTTAACGGTATTACAAAACAATAATATGAAGGCACTAGCACAGGGTTCCATGCAAAATTAGGGCCAGATAAAACTACGGAAACCTGAAGTTTGTATAGAATTACGTGTATTTTGTTAGGAATGAACAAAGAATAAATAAATTTGAACTTTATCAACCGTCTTTTAACTTGAATGTTTTAAAGCTTTAATTATGACAATATTTCATCTGAAAAACGCATTTCGATGAGAGTTATCATAAAACAATTATTAAGCTTTTAAATAGGTATATGAGCGTCAACTAACGATCATTTATGTGTTTTTTTTTTTGTAATTGACTCACCAGAAGCTAATTTTTTAATACAATATCTTTTTTTACCATAACCCTTATCGAAATGGTACCTTGGGATACTACAGAGATTGTGATGAATCGATACTTTTCTGAAATTGTCATTAAAATTTGATCGAATGGAAGAGCAGAAAAATGCGGTTTTGTTAAAAAACTGAAAAGTAGAAAAAGTGGCGCTTTGTGACGTTATGATTTCTTTTGCTTATTTTTTGATAACTATTTGTTAAAAAAAACTCTTTTGATTTCAAATTGCAGCAAATTAAATTCTCAACTTTGAGGTATATTTTTGTTTAATGTGTGATATGAAAGTTGCAAACGTTGTGACGTCATGCTGGCACAACAAAAATGCACAAAATGCAGAAGAAATTAAAAATTGACAAAACTTGCAAAATAAATCTAACATCATACAAATTGAACACATTCTATGGCAAGTGGAACGACTACAAAATCCGAATAGAATAAAAAACGACATCAGTTTTAACGGAAACTTTGCAAACGACATGGGAAGATTTAAAAAGTTCCAAAAAAAATTCCCATAGAACAACGCCCGTGCGTATGTTTCTTTTTGTATCTATCCATACACGGCACGGGGGGTTGGGTAACTCGAGAGCAAAACAAATCCTAGCCATCCTACCTAACCAACAAGTGCCGAACTTTGGGAGTGGTTGCAACAAGATGTAGGTAAATCCCAAAGTGTACAAGTCTCGAGTTTTCCCGATCACGGTGTGTTACAACTTGCGATTGGGTCCAATCGTGTGCAAGAGTGACACTCACTCTACGCGAGCGACGCGTACGTAGGAATTTATTCAAGTCCGAGCACAGAGAGTAGCATCCTTCTCCGAGCTACATCACTCCCAAAATGTTGCATGTAGGTATTCAACCATCATCATGCCAACTCGATTCAGCTGCCGACGGGATTGAGTTCGCTCATGGTTTGTAACATACCGAGATCTTGCGACGTTGCGACGTTGCGTTGATCGAATCGAAATCTTTTCTTTTACATCGCTGATTATTAGTACATTCTGGAGAGAGTGAGCTATACACGCTGCTGAAAAATTTATATTTTTATTTATATGCCCCGTTGCAGTATGAGTGAAGGCTCGTGTTTTTAACGAAGGCCATTTTTTAGGAACTCAGAAACCGACAAAATTAGGAAACGTGTAATTCATGTAATTCACAGCCTTAAGGCCAAACACCATATTTTTCGAAAGACATATTGAGATGCAAGAATGTTCGGTGTAGACATATTGATTACATACGAAAAGTTTTGGAAATGCTGTTTAGTTGAATTGATTAGCTCAATCTTTATTATGTTATCTACTGCATATTAACATTGATTTTTAATTTGAAATAGTGTTACATTTTTTTCAGGCACTCATCTATTTCTTCCAAACACATTCTGTAAAAAGTCAATTATGGCTTCTTTGTTCTGATTTATAACATTAGAGAGTTCCGTAAGCCCTCTATGGACGCTTCCCGGATTCTGTCCATAATAGCGCAGTGCATCACCAAGTATATCGACGTCTTTCTTGCTGTTTTCAAAGTAAGTCGTAAGCTCCTTCCCTGGGCCCTTCAACCTTTCAAATGCTTCCTCCAGTGGTTCCTTGTTGTTCTGAATGTATTGCGCAACATATTCCAGCTGGTTTATTTCGGGCCACACTACCAATGTGATCCAGTCCAGAAACGGATCCAGCCGAGCATAGCGAGAATTTTCGCAGTTAACCAAGGGGCCGACCATTCGGTAGAACGATTCGCCCAGTTTTTTCGCCTCCAATCGAACCCCCAGAACGATGCTGTTGTAATCGCACGGAAACTGGCTGGAGGTCACCATCTGCGTTTCGTCATCCGATTCGGTTAACGTTAATTTTGTCCGTATTCTGTTGTCCTTCTTAGTCGGGAATCGTAAACCAGCCAAACTTTCCAAGGTGATTTCGTTAGTATCCGTCCAGAGGCAGGAGATTGACGGAAGTAGTCTAAAGTGAAATTATCAAAAATTAAAATAACATTTGCTTTAATAGCAAAGAATAAAGAAATTTTCTCACTGATCATAGTCTTTCCGCAAATCGATCAGCATTACAGGGCTTTTGGCAAATCCTAGCGAGGGATAGTTGGGTGGAAAAATCGGGTCTACTCTTGGTACAATGAGGTTTTCCGTTGGAAATCTGGCACTCAACCGGGCTGGTGAAAAAAGGTTCCACTGAATTAACGGAAAAGAGCATTCATAAACTATACAAACCTTCTTCAATTCTGCGATGTATGCACCTGTCGGTGCTGAGCAGAAAACGGGGACTGATAATGTTACCCAGACACGTCCTATGTTCACCGTCATATATTTCGACCACGCTCATCTCCACACTCGTGGTTTCCCGCTTTTTTTGCTGATATTCGGCGCACTCTGTAACGGTAGAATGATTAAAACCTCATGGAAAGCATAAAAAAATATCGAGACTAAACTAGTACGGATAACGTAATTTTACTTAGAATGGAATCATTATTGCACCTTCCATCATGTGCTCTGGTCTGGACAGATTCCAAACACATTTACACATTTTTCCGTGAACCGACTTTTAGGCACAAAACTATGAAAAAAGGTGCGAAACGAAAATAGCACAACTAATGTATTCCAATAAAATCAAGATTATTTTAAAACGAATTTTAGTATTCTCTCAGATAATATAGAATTGTTACGAGAGAATCTCTAGCGGTCTAGCTCTATTGATCAAACGAAAACCGCTACCACTTGCTAAATACGTCAGCATCTTTCGGGCCTTATCGGCCATGTTCCAATTTTAGCTACACATTTCAACGTAGGATTTTCCCAACGCGATAATCCTCTTTCTTTTTCTCAAATGCTACAGCTACTCACTTTCATCTGCCTTGCTCCGGTAGTTGAAGACCAGTGGCCGTTTATTCTTCGATTTCGATGACAGGGTAATGTAGTCATCGGTCGCGAAATCAATGTACGTCTTATTGGTCATCCAGGACAAATATTTGGCCACATTGGTGAAACCTGCGTAGCCATCGGTCGCACAAATGTTGTCGCTCGGTCTTGGCTTTTTAAACGAAATGATCCCACCCAAAAACCAAACACCATTGCGGTTGAAGAACAACCCTCCACCACTGTCCCCGTTGCAAACTGTGGTTCCGTTTCTTTGCCCGGCACACAGCATTCCCTGGTTCAGCATTGGTCCGAAGTGAGCTCGATCGCTTCCCAAGCAATCTATATCATCTATCACTGACATTGTGGCCATTTTC
This sequence comes from Uranotaenia lowii, assembly GCF_029784155.1. NCBI lineage: Eukaryota > Metazoa > Arthropoda > Insecta > Diptera > Culicidae > Uranotaenia > Uranotaenia lowii. The sequence goes on along the minus strand of NW_026597499.1, from coordinate 39,063 downwards.
AGTGTCGTGGCCAGCTCACTTTCCTCGGTTCTACCCCAACCGATTGTGGTTCCGTTCGCCCCGACCAATCCTCGACGGTTGACACAGGCCGGGTACACGTAATTGGTGAACCTGACGGGTTCCTTTAGATGCAACAGCGTGATATCATTTATCAGCAAATTGATATTGAATTCAGGACCCTGGAAGATTCTATCCACAGACCGTGTTTGAACTGCAGTGTCAGAAAGTGCCCGTTCCAGCTGGTAGACCCCTAAACGTACCAAGATTCCTGACCAACCAACAAACTGTTGACTGGTATCATCGTACAGGCAATGGGCCGCCGTTACCACGTAAGATTCGCTGATCAAGGTTCCTCCGCAGACGTACTTCTTCTTTTTGTGGTACAATGCGGCATGCCAAGGCCACTCCCCTCGACGGGCATTCCGTCCTCGAATGATCAACTCCTCGAACGGTTTCTGCGGAATTCCACAGCTTCGGGCCTGTATCTGATTACCTTCAACTTTTGGCAGCTGTTGGACGTAGAACGCCGCCAACGCTAGAAGCACCAGCACATCAAGTCGTTTTCTCAACAGCATCTCGAATAAGACTGATCACTTGAGCCCGAAAATACTTGGTTTTATTTATTTTGTGACCCAAAATTCGCACAGCGAGATTAATCCGCGAATATGCCCTATGGCTCAACATTGCGTTGATAAGTAGTTAGTTAGTGATATGGTACAGTTCATTAATGTAAAAATGTTGAGGATGGAAAGGAAAAACCGGGAATTTGGCAGTGTCACTGAGAAACCATAATTCTTATCACCAAAGTAGAAAGATCCGATTCAATACACTTGACAATGCCTAGGAAAATTTCCCAACACTTGAAGTACAGTTAATTTAAAGGGTGTCCATGATAAAATTGCTCTAGCTTTTTAATCGTTGGTTAGAATTGAATTATAATTTGGGTGGATTTAGTTCACAGTGCATTGTTTTTTTTTCCTGTAGGGGTGAGCCCACTGCGACCAGTAGTTGATCTATTGTGGTGTTTACCCCACGTTACTATATGCTGTCAGGTTCACCTGCACTATTAATTGGAGTGACAGTTGACTGCTGACTAAGCATTTTATCCCAATCGGGTATGATATCAAAGATGTATGATATAACCTTCTTAGGGCTGATATGCAACCATATGTCTTGTGCGCTTATTAACTTTGCCCCAAGTACACGCTCTCTCCTATTTAGGAGGGCGCAGCAATTGCATAGAAGATGCTCTGCAGTTTCTTTTTCGAACCCGCAGAACCGACAGTCATCGTTCAGAATTATGTTTATCCTTTTGAGATGCTGTTTTGTTGGACAATGTCCGGTCAAGAGACCTGTGTAAGTACTTAGTTCGTGCTTACTTAAGTTCAACATGTTTTTAGAGAGTCGTGCGCTTGGTTCAATGAATCTTTTTGCCTGAGTTGCTCCCTCCACTGTTTTCCAGTTGGAAATAATAGTGGTGCTTTCCCAGTTCTGGAGCTCCATAGTCGATAGTTACATTGTATGGTATGTTTAGGTTGAAAATGGGCTCCATCCAGTCATCATTTTTCACAATAAGTGAGTTTAATTTAAATTTCTTTAGGATTTTGAGATGTCCTGTAAGATCTCCTTCATAGAGAGTTTTGTGTTTGGAGAGTCTCAAGGCACTACGTTCCGCCTCTAACTCAATGAATTGATGTAGAGGCAGAATATTTAGTAGTGCATTTAGAGCCTCATTCGGTGTGCTTCGCTTTGCGCCAGTTATAGCTAGCGTTACTAGTCTTTGGAGCTTCGCTAGTCTTTTCTGGGCCGTTATTTGCATAGTTTTGGTCCACCATACCAAGGAGGCATACGAGATTTTGGGTCTTATAATAGCTGCAAATATCCAGTAGATAATTTTCGGCTGTAGTCCCCATTTTTTCCCTACTCCTTTGAGGCAGACCCATAGAGCTGTTGTAGCCTTAGCGATTACATGCTCTATCTGTGGGTTCCATGATAGCTTTGAGTCTAGTACTATGCCTAAATATTTCACTTGTGATTCGAGGTTTAGCACTTCCCCATCTAATGTTAGAGGTTTTAGTGTAATTTTTCGTCTCCTAGTGAAGGCTATCACAGTAGTTTTGGAAGGGTTTATGTTTAGTCCCTCTTCCCTGCACCAAAATAGTGCTTAGTTGAGTGCAGTTTGCATTCTATTAGACAGCACATTCTCATGTTTTCCCCGAACTACAATAACTATGTCGTCTGCAAAGCCAATAACTTCGAATCCCATGGATACAAGTTTGTTTAGGAGGTCGTCCACTATCAAGGACCACAATAACGGTGATAGAACCCCGCCTTGAGGACATCCCTTCGTTGGTGTGGCTTTGATTGTAAGTCCTCCCAAGCTTGCATAAATGGTTCTGTTTATTAGCATCGCACTAGTCCAGTTAACAATTGCCGAGTGGCACCCTCGTCTTTTCATAGCTGTTTCGATTGAAGTGTGAGATGCGTTGTCGAATGCCCCTTCAATGTCTAAAAAAGACGCGAGTGCTATTTCTTTTGCCTCTACAGTCTTTTCTAGTTTTTGTGTAAGGGTATGTAAGGCCGTAACCGTGGACATACCTTTTTTGTAAGCGAACTGGAAGTTGTTTAGCTTACTTAAGCTAAGATACTGCGATTTAATATACTCGTCAAGTATCTTCTCCATTATTTTCAAAATAATGGACGTTAGACTAATAGGTCTGAATGCCTTAGGTTGTGTTTTATCTTTTTTTCCCTGGTTTCGGGATAAAGATCACGCACACCTTCTTCCACTGAGTTGGAATATGACAGAGGGTCATACTGGCGACGAACATCTCTACCAAGGCAGGTGTTACCATTTGTTTAGCTTGCTGTATTTGAATTGGTAAAATTCCATCTTCACCAGCTGCTTTGAATGGTTCGAATGTACTTATTGCCCAGTCAACCATTGAAGGTGTGAAGATTGTGCGTGATTTGCGAAGTGCTTCATCACGTCTGACATTTCGAGTGAGTCTTTCAATCGGAGTGTCATTAATCTCTATTCCTTCAATGGATTCTGGGAAATGCGTACTTAGTAGTAATTGAAGCGTTTCATTTGGGTTTGTAGTGAACTCCTCGTTCTTTTTCTTCAATTGAGCCAGTCCGTTTGAATGTTCTTTTGATAGAACTTTCTGGAGTCTGGCAGCTTCGGGTGTAGTTTGCACGGTTTCACACATGTGCTTCCAACTACTCCTCTTAGCTTTTCGAATGTTTTTATTGTACTCTGTTAGGGATTTGCGATAATTGTCCCAGCTTGAGTCAGCTTTTGCTTTGTTGAAAAGTTTTCTTGTTTTTTTCCTCAACTTTTCTAGTTGTCTGTTCCACCAAGGAACTTTCCTGTTTGAAACAAGATCCTTGAGTGGGCAGCTGGCTTCGAAAGCGTATATAATTTTATTTGTGAACCTGTTTGAAGCTTCCTCTAATTGTTTTGTTGTTCGTATTTTCGTTTCCAACAAAGGATTGCAAGCTTCAAGTGTGTGTTTATAAAAACTCCAGTTGGTTTTCCTGGGATCTCTAGAAACGTCCTTGATTATAACCCCTCCCACTATGTCGAATGAGATATGTCTGTGATCAGACAGTGATTCTTCATCCGATACCTCCCAGTTTTTAATTTTATCTAGAAGTAGTGGTGTGCATAAAGTTAAGTCGAGGACTTCTTGTCTATTTCTCGTTATAAACGTTGGTTTGTTTCCCTCATTGCAAATTTCGATATTATTTTGTGAAAGAAACTCTAGTAAGGACTCACCTCTAGCGTTGATGTCGGTACTTCCCCACAGCGTGTGATGTGCGTTAGCGTCGCAGCATACGAGGAATTGCTGGTTCTGAGCCCGGCACTTTCTCATGTATTCTACAACCATCGGTGGGGGTATATCGGTGCTATCTCCGGGGAAATACGCTGACGCTACACTTACCGTGTGCTTACCTTTCGGTGTTGGTATTTCGACCCTTATAGCTGCAATGTCTCCGCTGATGAATTCTGTAAAGGGAGTAAATTTAATTCTATTGTTAACTAGTAAAGCAGTCCTTGGGTGAGAACTGCTTTCATCGTATAGAATCTTACCATTCGGCGTGTAAAGCCTTTTAACTTTACCCTTGTTAATCCAAGGTTCCTGGATAAAGGCAAGGTCCAGGTCTTCGGCGGCGAATCTTCTGAGTAGTGTGCACGAGGCTCCTACGGCATGGTGAAGATTCACCTGGACACATTTTAAGGTGTTTATTTTGGTAGTGCTTTGCCCGTGGATGTGGGGCAATGCACCGGCTTTTTGCCATTTGCACATGTTTGCTTATCCTTTTTCGGTTTGCTCCATGTGCTCGGTTTTTTCGGAGCCGTTTTATCGGTCTTCGGTTTTGTGTTAACAGGTTTATTGGAGGTTAAAATGCCCCCAACGCTGCTCATCCCGCTCGGTCCTGGTTTCTGTTGATTAAGTTCCAAAATACGGCCCTTATACAACTTACCAGTTCCTTCTGGTGAGCAATCGGCATTGGATCCACTGTGGCTCTCCTCGTTGTTCTCGTTAGTCCCGGGATCTTGTCCCTGGTCCATAGGTTGGCCCTGGTTCATAGACTCCAGTTCATTGAGATCTGATGAGGCCTCAGTGGTACCTTTGCCAATCGTGTCTCCTTCTGCGGATCGGACTTGGTCTATCGCCGACTGGTCCTTTACAAGGCCCGGTTTAGGCAGCCCAGGTCCTTGAGCAGCTTTGACGGTGTTTTCCCCTCGGCAACCCCGCTGTCTGTTGGATTCTATCGGTTTATCTTCCAGATCTTACTGAAACCAAATCCGTAGTAGATAACGAATTTCCTTTTCTCTAACTCCCTCAAAGAATTTTCGTCCACGGTGAAGACTACTTCGAGAGCCTCGTTCCTTTTTTGGATATTATAGAACCTCCAGCTTTCGATGCTCAGCTCTTCATTCTGGCTTTCTATAGTAGCCTGAACAGTTTCGATGTCGTCTTCAGCAGCTCCAGGTAGGTGAGCCTTTAAAATCTCCGATCTAGGAATTTGGTTTTCCCCAACGGCGATGAGCTCTACATCTACCCATGGTTTGAGCACTGGTGTGACTTGTTGTAGCCAGTCCGCTGTGGCCTGATCAAGACATGTCACTACCATGAACCCAGATTTAAAACAACACTGCGCAAATTTCGGTTTTAGTTTCTCCAACCGTTGGCCGAGAACTGCCCGTTTTATCGCTTGTTGAATCAGTTTAAGTTGCTCTGTCGTCAGCTGTGTGCTTGGGTAGTTTTTGGCGAGTATGCCTACCCTAACAGAGCTAGCAACCTCTTTGTAAGAGGGCTTTTGGTTGCCATTTTTGTGGCCTTTTGTTTTCTCGAACGGTCTCCCTGGGCGATTGGCACCATTCGACCTCCCACTCGTTATTTTTTGTTGTGGTCGAGACTTTGTTGGTTCTTTGGGATCCGGTTTTGTCGTAAGGGCTGAAGGTCCCTTTGCCTTCTTGGCATTTGACTTTTCCGCGCTGCTCGAACCACTGTTTTCTCCATTTGCATTTTTTGCAGGTGGTGTACATTTTGCAGTGGAAATTAGGCGCATGGCCTCTTCGTACGGTACATTTTGAGCGAGATACTTCTTCAGTCGCTTCCGTCCCGCACCGCTTAGTTGCCGAGTATCTAAGTTTTTCTCTCTGATTGGCGTGTCGATCTTTTTGATGGTGACATTAACCCCATCATCGATGCTCTCGTCTTCCGCGGGGGAGTCCAAGGCGGAAGAGGAAATGGATGGCACTCCCGTGAACGACTCGATAGAGAGCTGAGACAAGCAGTCGGCACTCGTTATATTTTTATTTTTATTTGGTGTGTTCATTATTTGAATCCCACGAGTAGCTAGGGAAGAAATGGTCCGCTGTGTCAGTGCCCTGCTTTAACACAGTAAGGGATATATACTGTGGGGTGCACCCTGGTTCCCCATAGGCTCCGTTAGAGGACAGGATTAAACTCCCCTGCCCATTCATCCTTCGGCACGGTTGCTCGCGTAACACCTTGGAATTAGGGGTTTGCCCCCGTCTCGGTTTGCATGCGACCATAGCATCCACCGGGGTTGGGTACCCGATCTCCGCTAAGGTTGCTCGCACCCCAGCTAGCACCACGGGGAGGTTGAGAATCGGAGTTGTAAGACAAGAGGTGATATGACCACTACCCGAAGGTTGGGTGTATGGGGTCTCGAGTTGCACATTGTCTACCATTAGCTAGCCAAAAATTGCCAGCCAGTGCATTGTTTACATCCTGTAAGTTTTAATCCTGAGATCAAAACTCGCGGAAATGTAGTCGAATGAACAGTCCGTGCATGATAAAATCTTTCGCATTCATCACGAGAACAAGGATCTCTCGCATTGTTACATCGCTAAAACGTTGGGAATCGCGAATCCCACGGTGTCGCGAGTGATTAAGCGGTTCGAGGAACGATTAACCACCGATCGGAAGCTCAGAATTGAAGGAAAAAGTATTCTGTACAACCCCAAAAATCACAACCGCGTAGTTGGGGCCTTCAACCAAAACCCGAACGCCAAGCTGCACATAATCCGAAGTTTTTTTTTCCAGAAGGCCAAAACCAAGGCTGGGCTTCGAATGTTCAAGGTACAAAAGGCCCCTAATCGCGACGAGAAGCAGAACAATTTCACCAAAACCCGTGCCAGGAAGTTGTACCTCAACATGCTGACGAAAGTTGAATGCTGCATCATGGACGACGAAACATTTTTCGTGTTTTTCACTGCCAAGGATAAGTTCAGCGTAACGGAGCATGTCCGCACTCAGAAGATGTCCAAATTTGCGAATAGATTCCTGGCTTGGCAAGCCATTCTGCACGTGCAGTAAGCGAAGTGCACCTTTTGTGACCCAGGACACGATGAATGGACAGGTGCACATGAAAGAGTGCCTCCAGAAGCGGCAGCTTCCTCTTCTGAAGGCCCACAACAATCCTCTGGCCAGATTTGGCCTCATGTAACAACTCCAAGGACGCACTGAAGTGTTATGCGGGCGATTATGAAGTAACATTTCCTTAAACGACCTAAGGTAGTGAAAACAGTCGAAGAACTGAAGAAAGTATGGGTTTACATGCTAAAAACGCTTGATTCGCAGGTTGTGCAGAATCTTATGGCCGGGGTTTTGCGTATGGACTGTAAATAAAATACGAGTAAAATGGTAAAATAAAGTTTAATAGTCATTTTTCAATCCCTGAAAATTTAATGGCAATCGGATAAAAACTCTAATTTCGCAAATAAATTTTGTGTGTGGCAATTTCATCGTGGACACCCTTTAAGTTACATTTCAATATCCGCCGCTCATCAGCTGGCTCGATTCCACAGAAGCAATAAAAATGATGTTAATTTTTCAGTTCAAAATATTTAATTTTCCCGTACAAACCTAAAAGTTCAAATTTACTCATGTATACGTTACTTAAAAATTCTACAAAAAATATGGATGAATTTTGGACCAAAACGAAGTTTTGAGAAATTCAAAAATGACCCCAAATCGACTCAGTCTACTCTACACTCAAATGAAAAGATGCATAATAACAAGGATACGTTTATATATAGGCACCCGATGAAATGTTTGTGAAACCTCAAAGTCGATATGCTAAGTCTATGCCTTAAATTGAATAAAACGCGCCCTATTCCACAACATTGGCAGAGAGACTCAAGGTCTCGAGCAATTCCAATTCTTCGTCCTGATTCCAGAAAAGGCTTCAGAAAAAAAAATTGTGTATCGATGAGATCTGAAGACCAATAACAGCTCTCACGAACGAAAATTTAGAGGCTAGAGATGCTATTTAAGCCAGCAAAACGATATGAAATTTCGTAAGTCACCTCACTCGAGTCAGATCAGATTAAAAAAAACGACGGGGGAGTGAGCATCAAACACCAACAAAAAAAACCATCCAATCGTCTTGTAAGTTGCGTCACTTTGCCATGTGTTCTAACTGGGTTAGTAGGAGAACGGGGCATCTACTAAATGTCTCTTGGCCGGTGGTATCATTTTATTCACATTGTGACGGGATAGGGAGAAATGATTGGTTTTGTTTTTTTTTGGGAAAACTATACCATTCGTCGCAAAGCTTCTTAACGCCAAAAGTCTGCGAATCATGTGCAAATTATGTGCGAACATCTTCATGCCGCGATTTTAGTAGATCCTGGTTTGTTAATGTGTGAATTGGTTCCAAATTTTGATGTGCCAACTGCTCTACCTGTGCTTGTTAGATTAGACTGAGTCGACTCGAAATTCGACATCTTAAAGTTAATTTTTCACTAGAGTGGTCTTTTTATTTTCAACTAAAAATTCGATACCTTCGATCAGAATAATAGCATAAAAATTAAACTTAAATGAACAACGTCGATTTTCAAAAGTTCCGAAGAACTTAAATTATATAAATAAAGTAGTTTTCTTCCATATTTTTATTAAATTACGTTGAATTGAAAAGTGGATCCAAACAAAAAATAAATAAAAACATTTTCCCGAATAACTCATTCTCCATCACTAGGGCATCGAAATGACCCATCGTTATTGGCACGTGTGTGCTGTCATTGCTGTTTTTATTGAATCCTTGTCCAAGCCTGCCATGGTTGTCGTCCTGTTTGACTTTAAAGGTTTGGCCCTGTCCTACTAGACACGCCAAAACAGCAATTAAAGTGTGATGACAAACCCACAAACACCCTGAGTCGATGCGTTACCTATCTATCAGAGCTATCTGATGTGGGGGCTCTGATGTTATTCGTTGGATTAAATTAAAATTAATTTATTTAAGTTTGAAATTTTGCTAACGTTAATGCAGATTTGGCATGAAAATATGTCCATAAACGTCATCAAAGTCAAACAAATACTGTTTATAGCCTTAAGGCGCTTTTTGAAACAAATTTTCTATCAAATAGGCGTGAATTGCTTTTCGCATTTTTTGTGATGGGGAAAATATTACAATATATAGTCAATATTTATGCTCAAGGAAAGCGATAAAAAAGCGTTGAATATTCGAGTCGTTGTTGTATACATGAAGAAAAAAAAGAAATAAATACAGTGGAAGTACCTGTTGGATCGATTCCGTTCTGTGTGAAGCACATGTCACACCTATGATGATGAGGGAGGCGTGTAGCGATCAGAAATATGCCGTAAATCAACCGAATAAATACTTTACGATTATGCACTTCTAGCACCTTTGGGTCGTTTCCGAATTCACCAGTTTCCGCCCTTAAACTTGTATTATTCCGCCATTCCAACCCCATATTCGAATCGACAATCTGAAATTTGTTTAACCTAAATTTGGAACAAACTTACTCCTGGTGAGGGGAGGGCTCATCCATATGCAAACAAGTCGACTTACCACCATCATAGTTGGTACCTTACTATCTATCTTTCGATTCGAGTGCTCTGAATCGGGAATGATGACTGGTGGTAACATTAGCTGTGTAGCTTTTTCTTCACCTGTCCTATTGCAAGAAATAGAAGACCAAACGAAAAAAAAATCTGTGGAAAAACATACCGGCGAATGCATAGCTTTCGAAAGCCACCTTCGCCGAATGTTTGGGTTGGTGGTTTGTAAAAATGGTTACATGGAATATTATTATCGGTGTCGGGTTTATGTTAACTGGAGCTTCTGGCTGAATGTGGAAAGGGATGATATTTGGAAATCTCGCGGAAAGGTGAACTGCATTTGCATACGCTTAGTGGCACCACATTTTGTTCGACGACGCGACGGAAGAAATCCCCGAAGATTTTGGTGCGTCTTCTGCTAACATATTATGAGGCTAGCCTAAGAGACTTTTCCGAGAAAAATTATGCTAAAAGAACATAAAAATCATAATCCTTTCGTTGAAAAATTGTTGACTTGATAGTCAAATGACGTGAACTTGAAAATTTTTGAAGCTCTCAGAGCCAAAGGGGTATACAAAATGGTCGATTTTGAGTTTATGATGCCAAATGATTTTAAACTATATTTGATGATTTTTTCGGATTTTTACAACTTTATTTACATAATTTTACATTCGATAGAAAAATGCAAATTCTAGAAAAATATATGGAAAACGGCCAAACACATCAATTTGAAAGCGTGTTTCCTCGAAATAACCTTTTATGCACTTATACCTCTTTGGCACCAAGGGCCTTATGTGAAATTTTTGACCTTGGAAAGTTTCTTTTTTGGTAGGTATAAAACTATCCTATTTTTTTTTTAAATTTTACATTGCTTTGTATGCTTGGGAACTATGAAAATTGAATAGGTGCTTGTTCGAATTAGATTGGACAGGGTAGTTTAGAAGAAGAATTGAAAAGTTTGATGTTTGTTTTCTCTATTTTGAAATATTTTTTTTTTAATATAAACATTTTTTTTTATTTTTATTGTTGTAGGCATTTAAAACATTGTTTAATTGTTTTAATTTTTTTTTTAATTTGAATTTGGTTTTGTTTGCATTTCAAATATTTTTGTTGAAAAAAAAAGTTAGATTTTTTTAATTATATATATATTTTTTAAATTATTTTTGTTTCTAAAATCATTTTTGTTTTTTTTTATATAATTTTTGTTGTTTTTTTAATATTTTTGTTTTTTTATCATTTTTTTTACTTTTTTTGTGTTTTTATATTTTTTGTATTTTTTTATAATTTTTTTAAACTACTGCAGTTTTTCCAAGAGTTAAAAATTGCTAACTAAAATGGATCAAGTTTGTAGGAATCGCAAAATTTTTATCTCACACTTTTACTTTTGAAATTTGAATCATTTAAATTAATTGTAAAATAATTTTTATTAGAACAAAAGTCTCGAAGATAAAGCTTATTTGATTTGATCATATAACAATTTCTAACTCAAACCAAGCCAACCAATTCCATCAGACTCTTACTAAAGGCTTCCTTTTACAAATTCATCTTACAATTTTAAAGATTTGTTCTAATTTTAATGAAGAGGTTAACCACCGTAATGTTTGTATGTTACTTTAATTTGTCGGCCTTAGCGGTGAAAAGTGATGTCCTTTATAGTAGGGACATCTAAAGTTATGAAATTTTATAGGTGGATAGAAGGTTAGATGAAAATGAAAGATGTTGAAAATGAGCGGGTAGAATTTTATTTAGAAGCATATCATCACATATCAAATTTTTGTTCCTCACGGGCCTACTACTATGAAGCAGTAGATACAGATAGAGTTGCATCTACCACCACACATTAGTAGGCCAAGCGTGGTCCGCCCCACAAGGGAAAACTTGCAGTGCGGACGAACAAAAAGATGATATGTGATCGCTCAGATATACTCCCTTTAACTCAGAAACGCATCTATCGATGCATAAGTCTTCTCAGTTTGTTATCTTCGCATTTGTTACATCCGGGGTTTGGATGCGAAACGGTACGGTCGATAGTCTGATAGTGACCTATCACCGATGCTATGATGTCGTGTTTTTTTTTTATTTTCTTTTTGGCCAAAGTTATTTAATTTTAATGAAGAGGTTAACCACCGTAATGTTTGTATGTTACTTTAATTTGTCGGCCTTAGCGGTGAAAAGTGATGTCCTTTATAGTAGGGACATCTAAAGTTATGAAATTTTATAGGTGGATAGAAGGTTAGATGAAAATGAAAGATGTTGAAAATGAGCGGGTAGAATTTTATTTAGAAGCATATCATCACATATCAAATTTTTGTTCCTCACGGGCCTACTACTATGAAGCAGTAGATACAGATAGAGTTGCATCTACCACCACACATTAGTAGGCCACAGCTTCTAAATAAAATTCTACCCGCTCATTTTCAACATCTTTCATTTTCATCTAACCTTCTATCCACCTATAAAATTTCATAACTTTAGATGTCCCTACTATAAAGGACATCACTTTTCACCGCTAAGGCCGACAAATTAAAGTAACATTTGTTCTAATTTTATACGAAAAACTATTAATGTTAACGAATTTAAAATGAATTTGATTAATTGAAAATATGTTAGAAAAAACATCAAACGATGCCATGACGTCATTTTATGTAAATCTGCACCTGCATAGTAGAATATAGAGTAATATCAGTGGTTTTCAAAGTGGTCCCTACCGCCCCCTAGAAGGCGTTAAGAGCTTCCAGGGTGGGCGATGGGTACAAATTTGAAATTTGGGTGGCGTTTAAGGGGGCGGTGAGATCATATTAAACTTCACATTTTTACAAGTTTCGAAACAACGTAAAATTTAAATGACAACGTGTAAGTTAAATGCACAAAACAATGAAATGACATTGCAGAGCTAAACACCAAATTATAATCAGATTTGAGACTTAAATATCTATAGAAATTAGCGGAAATTTTGAATGACAATGCTTGCAAATTTTCATTTCATCCAATGTCTTAAAAAAATTTTGACAAAAATGCTTTCTGAAAAATCTGCCACAATCATAGAATTCGAAAAAAAAAAAATGAAGTTGACTATTGAAATCAATGTTAATTTTGAGTGTTAATCGAAAATCAATAGAGTAAACTTCTACATCAACTTTCGGTAGACCGCAATAAGTGTGTAGTTTTTGACGTAACCGTAACTGTTTTGTTCAAATAAATTTGTATCGCCAACTAGTACGGACGCGTTTGCGTTTTTATCCCGAAAAATCACAGTCCACTAGCGATCACTGAGTTCCGGATAAACATTGAGACTCGTGAATGCTGCTGAATTTTTAATAGAAGTCATGTTCAGATTTGAGGTTCCATAAATAAAATTTGAAATATTTGATATCAAGAAATAATAAAACTTTTTTTATTTCTCAGAAATTGCGGTAATTATGCTGAACTTAATCGTTGAAGCATCTTGTTTACAAGAATTTAAGTTAGTTGTTGTGTTCTTAAAACAAACTTATTGTTTTCAAGTTTAAGAATGTGTTCTGGATTCTAAACTCTGGAAACTAGAGGATACGTACTCATTTAAGAGTGTGCATTCTCCATTTTGTTTTTTTTTTGTAATGTGCTCGTTTTGTGGTTTTGTGGTTTACGTTAAAGTTCAATGTTTTCAGAACTCAGTATCTAGACATCGGCTAGTCACAATCAGTGTTCAAAACTGTTGACATGCTAGTATGAATGTGAAATAATTTTTCAATCACAGTATACATTTTCTTTTGAACCTGATTTTCTCTGATCATTCACAAAGCAATCTCTGACTGATAGTCGATAAAAAGTCACTTCATTTCCAATTCGTGACCGTGATCCTCCAAAAAATCTCAGTCACAAAAATGCTGAAATCAGTGAAGTCGGTTAGTTTGTTGTTGTTGTTAAAAGCATGCATTGGCTGAAATAAATTTGTTTTCTGTTTATATTTCTATTTGGAATAAAAGTTGTTCCAGGAAGAAAAAAGAATTCGAACTCAGAAATACTAGGAGTTGTTTATATTCTGCTTTTCTGTTGGGATTATTCAAAAATCTCCAAAGAGCATGTAGAAAGAGAAGGACATTCCAGAACGTTTTATACCTTTTTAAAAAGTTGAGAAGAAATTTTAAGCATTTTCAAGTGTTATTGATCTAATCTTATTTCTTCATGTTGGTGATCTACTTAATAATTTACTTAAAAACTGAGCATTTGAAATCCATTCACACTTCTCATACTGTCACGATAGTCGTGAAATGACTGACTGCCGAGTGAATGATGGAATAAAACAAAAATATTCAAAATCATCATAAAGTTAGTCTAGGCCAACCTGATATTTTTTCGCTGTCTGTCCAAATAGATGAGGAAGAAAGCATTTTTATTTCATTCAGTTTGTATAGTGATAGATGAATTTGACTTTTTTGAGCACTGGTCACAATCAAATAAATTCAATACCAACTGAATAATTGATTGAATTAAAAAGGTTTTAGCTCGTGAAGCACTATTTCGGACGAATAGAGAACACCACAGTTGAAAATTCCAAAAGATTTCAGTGTCGATAATCTATTCAGATTATTATTTTTTAAATTCCTCTTATTGTATTTTTTTGCGTCTATTTTACCTCAAAAATAATATCAATATTGTCAAAAAAGATGTTTAAAAACTGGATATCTAAATTTTTTTTATCAAGTTGAAGACTTGTCGTTGCTCCACTTCGAAAATAATGGATTTTATTTCAAAGCAGCATCTTTTAACAAAATTCAGAAATTGAGAAGTAATTTTCGTTTAAATTAGTTTAAATTATTTCTTCTGCTGTATAGATGTTGATAATAAAAAGATGAATTAATATTAGATTAAATTGAATTTTATTCTTTCAAATTTTGAAAGCATTTTGTTTAATTTATTGCCCTTTTCTGAAGATAACCACTCTCAGTACACTCTATGTACCTCGGCTGGTTAGTGACCCTAGTTCAAAGATTCCAATTTGTATTTTAATGTTTTTTTAAGGGGGGCGTTGAGTTCCAAAATTTAACAAAAGTGGTTCAACATAAAAAAAGTTGAAAAAAATTATTAAAAAGCATTTTTGTCAAAGATTATAGGTGAAAAGTTGAAAAAAATAAGAAATTGAATTTTTTTCAAAGTTTGCTTTTTTTCTTCTATAATTGCCAAAACGGGGTTCGAGCTTTATACTGGAAAATTGGATATTTTAATTATTTTTGAATATTTTTGTTAAAATGAAGTATGAGCTCCAAAATTCTTCTAGGTTAGTTGTATTAATACTAAAACTGATGTTTTATGGTGAAGTTACATGTATATCGAAGCAAATGGTTGGTCTACTCTGTATAAATACTTTCAAATTTCCATTTTTGAATCAAACAGCGTTCCACTCAAAGAGACATCGTATTCAAAATATAGCAAAAACTAGCAGCTGATTTCAAAATATGTTCTTGATGAGGCTTTTACCTATCCAACGGTATAGCATTTACCACGGCCATCAGCAGCGCAAGCTATATTTTTGCTTTTGAAAAATAAATAGAGTAAATCGAAATTTCTTTTTATCATCAAATGTTGGGTTCTAAATCAACTTTATTAGTCCATGATATTGAAGACGTTTTTCATCTCCAAACTGTGAAATAGATTATAATTTATCACATCGGACATTTATAAATTTATGAAGATTTATATGCTTTTTTGAGTTGTTTTGGGTTGAGAATGAAAAAAAAATTATTTTCAATTCTTGTGTTTAAGTTGTCGTTCATGTTTGTTCCATGGAAGGTGTAGAAAAGGTCCTAGAAAATATCTAATTACATCATAACGTGTCTTGAATATTGAAGAATCGATTCCAACATAATAAATTCTGGTGTCGCTGACTTGAAAAATGAACTTTTTTCCAGCTTTTGGGGATTTGAACCACTGTGGAAAAAGTTAGAAAATCACTGCTCTATATGAAGGAGTACAATGTAGTGTTAAGGCCAAACTGCGGTGATTCCGTGCCCCCATGTTGAAAAATGATTTAATATCTGCAACATAAAATTTGATTATAAATTCGATGTTTTTAAGACTACTCAGTTGCATGTATGTAAGAAAAATTTCTTAACTTTTCGATTTATGATAAAATAATGTCATATTTCGGTGAAAGAAACGGCTATACTTGCTTATGGCGTTGTTTTAAGGTTAAAAATTCTGGGACGAATTTTGGTAATTTTAGATATTGACCGGAGCAGCAGTGGAAAATCAGAGTTTAAGTGAAAATTCAATTCCAAAAGTTTAAATGTTGCCTTGAAAATCAAAAAAAAATTTAAGCAACCTTGTAGAATGATTAAACTGATTTAGCATTTAGTATTGATGTGCTTACTATGTCCCGGGTGTTCGTTATGCCCTTATCTCCCCTATATTTCCTATTGTAGGGGAGATGGGGGCATTATGGCCACCTTAAGGAAAACGCTTATTTTACCATAAAGAACAGCTGTAATATGTGAATTACATCATTGTTTCGTGTTCAGACACTCAAATAGTGTATTGCCTAATTGGATGAAACCTGAAAAAGTAGATAAAAACGTTTAAAAATGCATTTTAAAATTTTTTGCCGAAAGCTGAAAATCAGTCACTGTAGAGGCATAATGAGAAACCCCCCGAGGCAGTATGACCACCATTAATGAAGGCATAATGAGCGTTTCCTGCCGGGGAATCTAGCACCGAATTCGACTCGATGAAGTCAACTGAGTAATAAAGCTACAGCTTAACTTGTATCGTCTGACGATTTGGCCTACTGGTTAGATGTCGGAGAGGTAATCAGTAGGCTCGAGTTCGATTCCTGGTGGAGGTGATTTTTTTTTCATTTATCATTCATGATCATGATTGCACTAAACGGTGAGGCGTAGATTCATCAAACAAAGCAATAACAAAATAATCTAGGTCTGTTTGTAGAATTCAAAGAATTGACACATGCTCCTACATTATGGGGCTTATTCTGCGACGCGAGTGACGTGAGTTACGAAATTTCATACCATTTTGCTGGCTTAAATAGCTTCTCTAGGCTCGAAATTTTCGTTCAAATATGCTGTTATTGGTCTTCAGAGCTCATCGATACAAAAATTTCTTTTCGAAAGCATTTGCTGGAGTCAGGACGAAGACGTGAAAATTCGTGAGGCACGTCACTCGAGTCGCAGAATAAGCCCCTATGTTTCTGGTGTTTTGTTTGACGGATGAGGCTTTGATGCTATTAGCCGTATAATGTAACAATAAAAAAATCAATCATAAATGGTATGTGCAAAAAAAAATCCCCTCGAACAGGAATTCAACTCGAGTCTACTGATTACCTCTCCGACACCTTACCAATAGGCCAAATCGACAGACGAAACAAGCCAAGCTGTAGCTCTATTATTCAGTTGACTTCATCGAGTTGAATTTGCTGCTAAATTCCCCGGCCGAAAATGCTCATATTGCCTTCATTGATAGTGCTCTGTTCGCCGCTAGTGAACAAATTAAAGTAAAAAAGCGTTTTAAAATTGATTTAAGTGAAAAATAAAAAATTTTATGATGTTGAAAATTGAGAAACAATGTGTAGATCATGTTGCAGTGCGTACATTTCAGATCAAGATGATTTAAAGGTCATAAAAGCTTATTTGGTGGAGCTCAAAAATTATAATATTTTCGTCACTTGAGAACCTAGCTGGTTATTATTTAATATTTCTGTAAAGATGAAAAGGATATTTCTTTTTTGGTGAAAAATTAATACTGTAGGTACTACGAAACAAGTCCTTATGAAAATTTGTTCAAGAAAATACGTATTTATGTAGAAAAAAGGAGTGCTCATTATGCCCTGGGTGCTCGCTATGCCCTCATCTCCCCTATAAGTTAAAATTTATAAAATTTCAATAAAACGAGCTTAAGACTATATTGTTTAGAAAGCCTCTAAGCAGAAACACACATTTTCCGTATGAATCTCTAATCCAATGTTGGTTGTTTATTGAGGTATCTCAATATCCATTTAATCTCCTTCAGGAATAACCCCAATTTTGAATTCATTAGATTTATTGCTAAAGTAACAGATTTTTGTTTTATTTGGATAGTGCTGGTATCGCTTTTACGACTATTGATGTATTAGATTTCCTAGTTTGCCAACTTTATGTTGGACACTAGACTTTCAAGTGTTGGAATCCATCTGCGCAACTAAATGGTACAGTAACACTTGTGCTACACTATAACAAAACAGCTCTCATTCGACATAAGAAGAACGATATCCTTCGACAGTGGCACTGCAGGGTTCTTAGAGGCAATATATCCTCATTTCTCTCCCTGTATATATCGATTC
The DNA here is from genome assembly GCF_029784155.1 of Uranotaenia lowii. Lineage (NCBI taxonomy): Eukaryota > Metazoa > Arthropoda > Insecta > Diptera > Culicidae > Uranotaenia > Uranotaenia lowii. Next base: position 21,408 of record NW_026597499.1, on the reverse strand, counting down.
TTTCCATCATATTTATTCCTTAGGCTAGACTTGAAAAATAAACCGCAAGATTTGGAAACAATAAAAAGTTGGAAGGCACTGCAATAAAAAACCCTATGGCCTATGCAATTCGGCCATCGCATTATCATTCCGAAGGCGCACTTCCCTTTCTATTTTCCCGAGAAGGGAGGGAAATAAAACCGGAACCTCACATGCTACTCAACCACTAAAGACTCATATGTGAATTGTGAACTAAGGAAAAATACGGCAAACGAAAAAAAGAATCCTCACTTTGCTTGATTCGGTGATTTAACTGCCAACCGCACATCATTCGAATGACGGCGGACGGAAGTTGAGTTGAGTTGAGTCTTGTTCCTTGACGATGATGATGATGATGGTGGGAAGGCCGTCGTCGTTTTCCGATCTAGGGTAGTGTCCCTGGACCGGTTTCCTGCGACTTTGAAGATTCCTTGAAGCATATCTGTGGGGCAACTCTAGGGACCCGCCCACCTGACTGTTTGCTCCGTTCATTGTAGGGCACACAGCCGTGATGGCAGTAAAAGGCAGTTTCCGTCGCCTAAATATAGGCCACCGGTGTCTACACGAACGACACGACACGCTATACGTACGTATACAATCCCAGAACAACAACAGACATTGTGATCCAATACAAAACGTGTACCACACTCGAGGAGAGGTTTCTTTTTTAACTTAGAGCTCTTGTTCATTCGTTTCGTTCCAGTTATTTGAGAGTGAAGAGTCCCTCCCCCGCCGTAGTTGTTGAACTGTCCAAAATGGTACACAAAGAGTGGTACAATAAAATCCGTTTCTTATTTCCATGAAAGGTCTTCGTCAACGAACGTTTAGCGGCAACCGCGGGGATAAAACGAGCCTTTTTACACCGACCGCGAACGTCCTTACATACATACATGTATGAAAATGTACATATGTAGATTCGGGGGCGGACATAGTTTGAAATGTCACTACTAAAGGTGTGCTCGCGATTTCCACAAAAAATGCACTTCCAGGGCAAAAAGAGCAAAGGTCCTTTGGTTGGGTCCTTCGTTGTCGTTTGACAGCTGACGAGGACCTGTTTTTCTCTGGATTAAGAGGGAGGCGTAAATTTTTCTCCAGTGCGGTTTCTAGTTTCCTAATTTATGCATTGTTGTTTGCTTACGTAGGCTATAGGGGTCGTTCAAAACCTGAAGCAGACGGTAAGTGCACTAAACGTGAAGCACTTAGGGAATATTTTTATTTAACTCCCAACTAAATGAAGTGGCTATTAAGTCGAGTGGCGCGACCTTTGTACCTATTAAGCTTCAGCAGGTTGAAAGAATTAACCTTTTTTTGTTCGAATTGGACTGATTTTCATACACATCACAAAGCTCACCTCGTTCTGAGAAAATGCAAATAAATAATTGCATCACTTCAGTAGGTACCTTACCTACTTCAAGTGCCATACACTATTGTGGCTTTCTGAAGCCGAAGCTCTGGAAACACAATTTCCAACTTTTGCATAGAAAGGGCGAATCGAGAACATGTCGTTGTTAACTATTCGTCATAGAGAAAGTTTCTTCAAACTACCATTATTGTAATGGATGCCAGTTCAGATGATTCTCTGTGTAACAGGACTGAAATTAATTATGTAAATATGTATGTTGTATATCAAAGCTCCATTTTGAAGCGCATATGTTGTGCTATTGATTGATAAGTTGCATTAAATCATTAATTAATTGTACAAAGTTTTACTTAATTTTGAAAAACTACATGGCGACCGTAAAGCGCTTTGGAGTTTGCTTAAAATTTGCACGGCAAAGAGACAACAAAAAACTTGAAACAAAAATAAAAAAAAATTTAAACTCAAAATTGAAATATATTTTTTTTTAAACTGTGAATATAAATTTAAAAAAAAGTCTAGAAAGAAAAATGAAAAAAAAAACTCATAAAAAAAATGAAAAAAAAACTCATAAAAAAATGAAAAAAAAACTCATAAAAAAATGAAAAAAAAAACTCATAAAAAAATGAAAAAAATTAAAAAAAAATTTAAAAAAAATTTAAAAAAAGAAAAAAATGAAAAAAAAAGAAAAAAATTAAAAAAAAGAAAAAAAATTAAAAAAAAGAAAAAAAATTTAAAAAAAGAAAAAAAATTAAAAAAAAGAAAAAAAATTATAAAAAAAGAAAAAGAATTTAAAAAAGAAAAAAAGAGAAAAAAAAGAAAAAAATTAAAAAAAAAAACTCCGAATAAAAATTTAAAAAATGCTCGAAAAAAAAAACAAAATAAGAGAAAAATTTAAAAAAAGACAAAATAAGAGAAAAATTATGAATAAAAAAAAATTTAAAGCTAAAATAAAAAAAACGAAAAAAAATAAAATTTAAATTCAAATAAAAAAACAAAAAAAAATTAAATTAAAATTAAAATAAAACAAAACGAAAAAAAAAAAACTGAAATTAAAAATAAAAAAACAAAAAAAAATAAAATTAAAATTTATATTAAAAAACGAAAAAAAAAAAAATTAAAATTAAAATAAAAATTAAAAAAAAACTCAAAACAAAAATAAAAAAATATCAATACATATAAAAAAATAAATATTAAAAAAAACCTTGAAAAAACAAAAAAAAAATGAAAAACACTCAACATAAAATTAAAAAAAAGCGCGAAATAAAAATAAAAAAACCCAAAATTAAATTAAAAAACACAAAATAAAAAAAAACTCTACATAGAACCTTAAAAAAAAATCAAAATAAAAATAAAATAAACTCTGAATGAAAATTAAAAAAAAAGAAAAATATTAAAAAAAGGTCAACATAAAAACAAAAAAAAAACTCAAAAAATCGAAAAAAATAAACAAATTTAAATAAAAAATAACTCAAAATAAAAAAAAAATTAAATAAAAAAAGCTCAAAATAATACATAAAAACTCAAAACAAGAATAGAAAAAACTCAAAACAAAAATAAAAAAGCTCGGACGATAGTATTGGCAAAAAATGGCCTCAGCCATAACCTCCAATTTTGGTTTGCTGGCGGCCTCACCAGTGATGCTAGGTGCGTTACTAAAATCAGCATTCGCATGTTTTAAACTAATAATATTTCTAAATGGATTAAATTTTTTAACTATCAACAGCTAAATTTTGGAATTCACTTCAGGGCGTCCCTAAATGAATGAAGATAAGCCATGCTCTGATTATTTTAAACATATCCACATCGCTACATTGTTTAAGTGTGCGATACAGTAAGTTGTTATTTTGTTCAGATAAATGATGCGTCTTATTTCACATTCAAATAGAAATCTACGGGAAAGTTGCAAATTCTCAGTACTCATGAAAAGGGTTTTCATCTGTGTATCGCTCTCCACAGGGCGAATTTGTCGATATTAGATCCAGAAAATCGCGAAAAATAAATTAATAAATATTTTGTTTTAGTCGACCTCTTTTAAATTTACATGAAGCTGTCACTTTTGTTTGCCCAACGGCTTACTTATACTAATGCACTGTGCAAAAGCCCTATATCAAAATTCCAAAAAACAAAATTGACAAAAAACCCTAAATGAAATAACAATAAATATTTACAAAAAAAACCGAAAATAAACTCAAAAAAACTTAACTCAACTTAAAAATAAAAATAAAAAAAAAAACTTAAAATGAAAATAAAAAAATTCAAAATAAAAATAAAAGAACTAAAAAAAATCAAAACAAAAAAAAACTCAAAATAAAGAATAAAAAAATCAAAATAAAAAATAAAAATAAACCATAAATCAACAAAAAAAACTAGAAATCAACAAAAAAAATAGAAATCAACAAAAAAAAAACTCAAAAAATAATAAAAATTAAAAAAAAACTTTAAATTAAAAGAAAAAAACCTGAAACTAAAATAACAATCATGATCCGCGAATAAAGCTTATTGTTTCTTCAAAAGTTTGAACCATATGGTCCATCTTAAGGCCGTGTTACCAGCGAAATGAAAGCGAAACTTGGACGTCTAGCAGATAAGCCTCAAATAATAGGGTAGTATTTTTTTAATCTTGTACGTTTTATGGTAGCATTTAAAACTCCTCAGCCGATGTCCGCGAGTTCGAGCCCAAGGGAATACAGTTGTACCGGAGAAGTTTCTCGATAAATGTTCGCCAACTGGAAAGTTTATATGGAGTCGCGAATGCCATAAAAATGGCAAAACGACAATAATCGAATACAATTTTTTTTTCATCATATTGGATTTTTGAAATTAAATGAAACCTTCAGGAAAGCTAGAAAAAGATTTTTTACTTCAAGTATTTTTTTAATGACATAGACATCTAATGCAAGTCAACTTAATTTTGGGAAAAAAATCTGACGTACAGAGTAACCTGACATTTTTTTTCAAGTATAAGTACAAACAGTACAAAATTTTGACAAATTCAGCAACAAAAAAAATTACGCATGTGGGATAAAACAGAACGATTTTTTACTCCAAGAAAGCAATCACTATTTGACATCGATTTTAAAATGAGTTCTCATCAAGCCAATGAAAACATGGATTTGATTGCTTTTTGTAATTGTAATTCTGCGAGGGAGGAAAAAAAGCCACACCTCGCATCACTCCATAACATTCGGATTACTACTAGGTACTGCTCATCGCTGCCTGTCACTGTTACGTCGTGGGTATTCAATGAAGAAAAAGCACACAATGTATCATTCCGCGATTTTCCATTAATTGCTTCTCCAGGCATTCCTGAAAGAGCCACCACCACATTATAATCTGGGATACAGGTGGTTAGGAGCAGAACTGTTGCTGACAAAGCAGGATATGTGCGGGAACCAATATCGGAAATGCTACTCGGGAGTGTTTCTCATTTCCACATCCACATCACACAATGTATGATGGTATGGATGATGTCACAATGTTTGCAAAGTTTTCCCATTTTTATTGGGACTTACAAACGTGCTGCATAGTTTTACACACGCAGGCCTTACTGCTATTCGGTTTTGCAGTCAGGGTAGTCTTCCTTCCTGATTGCCAATCAGGACCAGGTTTTTGAATGGTGGGTGTCACTCATCATCCTTGGGTAACAGACAGGCGGTAACAATTGCGTTCTTGCATTCTTTCATTCTGGAAAGGTTCCAGAGAATGCCTAGATTGAAAATTTACCCGTTGGGGTGTTCCCTGTGTCAATATGAAGAAAGCACTCATATTCTTCGATGATTCAGCCCCCAATGCATGACACAATCGGAAGGATTGTTCTAGATGTTTTTTTTTGCAATTGACCGATGGGTTTTTCAAAAAAACCTATTATTTTACATTAAACTCGTCATTTTGTTGACATCTAAGTTACCGAACATAAATATTTAAAAAAAATTGATTTACAGTTTACAATCTATTAAATTTTGTTTGAACAAAAAAAAATCAATCAAAATTCATTTCTTGAAGATTACGTAACTCATGATCGAAACGTTGAGTTTTAAATTCACTTCTAATAATTTCCTGGAAACAATTTTCAATGAAGTATTGTGAATTTTTTTTTTATTTTGAAAGATTGACCAAATTTTTAAAGATTTCTCCAAACTAAAAGTCTTGCTACTTAACTCAAAATAACCTGTAAAAAAATTATAGAAATTCCATAAAAAATATCTAAAAAAATACATAAAAATACAAAAAAAAAATCCAACAACGAATCAATGAAAAAGAAATGTTAAAAATCCATCATTGAAGAAAAAATTAACAAAAATGATTAAAAGAAAGATATCCATCAGAAAAACAAATAAAAAATACAAAAAAAACACATCCATCAAGAAAATATTACGAGAAAATTTAAAAATTAACAAAACAGTTGAACAACAACAGAAAATGTAAATATATATAAGTAAATAATGTTAACAATGCACCAAGAAAATATTAAATGAAAGGTTAACCCACAAAGCCCACCCGTTCCTACGGTCATGACTACAGCCTTATTTCAAAAGCAGTGTTATAAATTAAAATCATTACTTTACTGTTCATAAAATCCTTTTTTTCGACCAAAGCACAGTAGAGATTTGTTTGATCCCAACGTTTGATTTAATTGAAGTGAATTCGTGCAGCCATACTTGAAAGGGTCGTAGTTTTATCAACATCGTTACATTTTATTTACTCATACTTTTGGAATTTGTAAAGGAATCTAAGTGAAAAAAGGGAAGAGGAATGAGCATTCTTTAGCTTACATTTTGAACGAAATCTTCAATTTAAGTTCGATTTAAACGAGCGATGGAAATCAAGCTCTTTATCTTAAAAAGATTGTAGTCTTAACCTGCCGAGAACTGGAATAAATTTTAAATGAAATCCAAATCGATGACACATTCACTTGAGTGTTATTTTGAAGAAGAAATCAACAACAGAATCGATTATTATTATTTCAACGTTTAGATGTTGCACAGATGGCGACTTTACTAACATAAAGATAAAGAGAAGCCTCGAACATAAACCGCATTTTTTGCCAAGTTTTCTTCTGAAGCTATAGTAGCAGGTATTCTCGGCCTAAAGTATGAAAAAAAATGCCAAATTTGATGGAAGAATTGTTGAGACGGGTACCTGCAGTAAATAACCATTATTTTCGTAATAATACCAGGAATATTTCATGAGTATTCAAATACTAGGTATATATTAATTTTACTAGAAAAATATATTCAGTAAAATTGAGGTGAAACCATGAAAAAAACCATTCATAACCAAAACAAATTTTAAAATTCAATAGATGTATAATATGGTTGAATTAAAAACTTGTTGAAATACTGAACAAGTAAGTGAAATTAGTATACGAGTCTTCATTGCCAACTTACGAATTTGAGGTGAATCTGTGCACTCATGGTGCTTCTTTTTACCCCTTTTTTATCGCACCCAAAATTAAGTTTAGGTAATAGATAAGAGAATTAAGAAGTGAATTTTTGCTAAGATTTAATTAATTTTAATTTTATGAAACCTATCAAGTCACCGGTCAAGTTAACTTCCACTGACCAGTCAATTTAACATGTGGCAACTAAGGTTGACGAAAATAATTCTGTGTTTTTGTTTAAAAAATTTCCGACTTTCTGTGATTTTACTCAAAAATTCTGTGATGGTATTCTGTGATGTTTTTTTTTAAATTAATTCCATTGAAAGGTCTGACAAATTGGGTCTTTTTACATTTTTCTTGAGAAAAATCAATCTACATTACCTCTTTATCTTATCATCAGTTTTCAACTCAAAGTTAGAAATTCAAAATTTGAAATGGCTTAAAAATCATAAAAATATATAAAAAAAGTTTGGAAAATCTGTGGAATCTGTGAATATTTAAAAAATTCTGTGTTCTGTGACACGGATTCTGTGATTAAAATTTCTGTAAAATTGAATCAACATTTCTGTAAAATTAAATTTTTTATGTGATTTTTGCAACCTTGGTGAAAACATGTGTAAAAAATCCATCCTTTCAGCGAATTGATATTTTATGAGTGTGTGTTCCAGGTGTCTTTTCTATTATAGGTGTTTACGGTATCTCTTTCCTTGAAAAAAATCGAAAAATTTTCATTAATTTTAAAGCGTTTAACTTTTAACAATATTAGATTGCCATTGTATTTTTAATTCGAAGTTGATTCTTTATCATCAAAAATATGAATACTTTGAACTTATTCCAATTTTTTTTTTCAAATTTATAGAAGTTTGAGCATTTCACAGTAAGAAATTATTATTTGGATGGCAGTGCTATGCTAGAATGTGGGGAACATTCTTGGCTAGTGATGCCTAATATAACATCTCTTATTTTTTTTAGAGGTGGTTTAACGTAAAAGAATTGAAAATTCGCCAATTTTGATACAAAAGAAATCTATTTGCTGGTACCATGATCAGCTGCTTCCAATTTTATAGACTACCTTAAATATGGCATAATTATAAGTCAAATGACTTTCCACGATGGGTTAAAAAGGGTACATGAAATCTGTGGTTTTAATTACATTTTCTAACGGAATTGAATGAAAAATACCACGTTTTAAAAGCCTAACTTACTTCTTTCACTTCCGGAATGCTATGCTCTTGCTTACTACTCCACCCCTCTAGTGGGAATTGGTTGGAGGAAAATGCCAAACAGTAACAAAAACAGAAAAACAGCAAAAAGAAACCAAAATCTAGGTCACTTCCTTCACACGCTACAGTACACTTGCCTTCAACCGTGTCCTTTTTTCCACCGGGAGCGGGGCAAAGCCGGGGTTATACCGCCGAAAGGGCAACAGCTAGGAGCAGAGAAGTCCATCAAAAAAGCTTCAGTTGCACTTGGCCCGTTTCTGTTTTTTTTTTGTATGTGGCACCCTACATCCGGAAACATCCCCGGCACAGAGGCGGTATTTTGTTCGGGGGATAGTTCATAATTCGTCGTCTCCTGCTGCAGACTGCTGCACCCTGACGTTTCTCATGAATGTCAAAATATTTAGGTCCGTGGCGGGATTCGCCGGTGGCATTCAAAGAGGTGGAAGTTCTGCTGAACATGATCTGAGTTCGGATAGACATCACATCATAAATACAACCGAGCTGCTTCCGCTTTTCCCCCCAGTTCGCCGGATAACTGAATCCCGGATTTATGTATGCCCTTCTTTTGGGGCATCGTTACTCCAAGCTGAGGTTGTTCGAAACTACCTGTTTATTTCCGCCTCGGGGGCTACCGATGAAATATACACCGGTCCGGGGAATGTGCATGTGTGGGGGCTCCTGTGGTGCTAAATAGGCCGAAAGGATGCACCTGTTAGCGTTAGTCTCTGTGTATATATGAATGCATGTGCAATATGAATGAATGGCAGGCAACAGTGATAATTTCTAATTCATTACTCCAACTCGGAATCGCTTTCGGCTTTTGGGAGATGTGGCATCCGATGATGGATGTCAGATTATAGTAGGTACTAGTTAGTTAGGGGGATAGAAATGTGTATTTTGAAGCATTATTTAACTCCATCCGGTCGACCCGGACTGTTCGAATCCGGTTGTTGGAGTAGTAGGGGTGAAAAACATACAAACATGGTGAACAGAGGAGCCTCATCCATCAATATGAAATTTTCGAGTGGATATCATCGGTTTATGCGAATGGATCGGACTGGACAGAGGGAAATTTTCAATCACAACGCACTTAGGAATAATGACCTGGTTTTCTAGCGGGCCCTGACATGACGAGCTTTGTTATTAACAAAAAACCTGGCGAAAAAGTCCTAGTTTTTTTTTTGGCGAGGCTTGTCAAAGTTCGGACGGTTTTTTTTGGCTACTCTGTGCTGTAATGACTCTGAAAATGACAAGCTTCTGACTTCAAAGTGATCACTTAACATCAATACTTTGTCAGACATTCCATTGGAAATGTTCGAGGAACCGTTAAATAAGTGTTCGAAAACTGATTGAAACCGGATAAAAAAAGATGAAAAAAGACAATAAAAGATAATAAATAAAAACAGATGAAATATTAATTAAAAAAAAAACAGATAAAAATATAAAAATTTATTGAACGAAATTTATAAAATTATAGACAATAACGTCATACAAATAGAAGAGCAGTTTTAAAACTGGTATCAAAACTTATAAGATAGAAATAAAAAAAAAAATAAAACATATAAAAGCGATGCAAAAACGGATAGAAAAACAGACCAAAAAGAAAGACCGTTTAAATATTTGAAAAGTACAGTGAAAAACCAATAAAATATACATAAATGGAAAAAACAAAAAGAGAGAAAAAATCAGATAAAAATGGCTGAACAAGAGCAAATACAACAATCCTAAATGAAAACGGATAAATAAAAGTTCTGAAACATGACAAAAAAAAAAAAAACAATGAAAAAAACGATCAACGGTTCAGAAATAATCAATGAAGTTGACGAACAGCTAAAATTTGCTTCTGCTGAGATACAGTTAAAAAAAGTCCCAAAAACAGATATTGAAAGGATTAAAAAGATAAGAAAGTATTAGACTCTATAAAAAATGGATAACAAACAGACACAAAAATATATTAAGGGGGGGTAGGGTCTAACGGGTATAAAAAAAACACCATTTTCACGATTTTTTTCACGAGCTATCGTTCAAACAAATGTATTCAAATTTTTTGCATTATACAAAGCATTGTTAAAAGAACATTTAGTAATTTTTTCGTAGAAAAATATTGAAAAATGAGCCGGTGACGGAGCACTTTCGAGGATGCCTTTTAGAAAACCGGATTTGCGGTGGACACTGTATCTCAGCACAGAATCATCTGAAGTAAAAAATTCAGAGCAAAATATTTTTAATAGATGTTTTTCTGGACCCCAACGTGTTTATTTCACTTAAAAAAATTTTTATGGAATTTCTGTGGCTGTTTGAAGTAAAAACTACGATTTTACACGAAAAAATCCGCCATTTTTCACCTGTAAAATCTCCCCAAAGTAAAAAAAAACAAAAAAAGAAAAACGTTGGGGTCTGGTATTTTATATGTAGAAAATGTGTTCCAAATTTGAAAAGAATCGGATAAGTAGTTTTCAAATGACGATGTCCACGGACTTTTAAAATGTGCTTTCGAGAAAAACGCGTTTGAAGTTTCTGCTCTTGCTTTCTTGCAGTATTAGATAGGAGGAGATGAAGGCCTATAACTTCTACAGTTTTGCTTCAACTGAATTGAAAATTTGACACAACATTCTTGAAATGTTTTACAATAAGAAAATAAAAAAATAAAAAAAAATCGATTTTTTGAAAGTGTTAGACCCTACCCCCCCCCCTTAATAAGTGAGACAAAAAAAAGATCAGTTAAAGTGCAGATCGAACAGAAAAAAAGAGACAAAAAAGAGAAGAGAAGAGAAAAAAAGATTGACAAGAACAAAACGAGACAAAACACAGAAGAGAAGAGATAAAAATAAAAAACAAAATACAGAAGAAAGGAGATAAAAAAATGATTAAGAAGAGATTTAAAATAAATTTAAAAGAGATTAAAAACAGATTGGAAAAAGATTAAAAAAGAATTTAAAAGAGATTAAAAAGAGATTAAAAAGAGATTACGAAGAGATTACAAAGAGATTACAAAGATATTACAAAGAGATTACAAAGAGATTACAAAGAGATTACAAAGAGATTACAAAGAGATTACAAAGAGATTACAAAGAGATTAGAAAGAGATTAAAAAGAGATTAAAAAGAGATTAAAAAGAGATTAAGAAGAGATTAAAAAGAGATTAAGAAGAGATTAAGGAGAGATTAAAAAGAGATAACAAAGAGATAACAAAGCGATAACAAGAGATAAAAAAGAGCTAAAAAACCGATAAATAGAGATCAAAAAGAGATTAAAAAGAGATCAAAGAGAGAATCAAGAGAAATTACAGAGATATTTAAAAGAAATTAAAAATAGTTTAAAAAGAGATTCAGAAGAGATTAGAAAGAGATTAAAAAGAGATGAAAACGAGATTGGAGAGAGATTAAAGAGAGATTAAAAATATTGAACAGAGATTAAAAAAAGATTAAAATGTGATTAAAAACAGATTAAAGAAGGAGTAAAGGGGATTAAAAAGTGATTAGAAGAAATGAAAACGAGATAAGAGAAAAGAGATTGAAAAAATAAAAAAAAAAGATTAAAAAGGGATTTGAAATCGATTAAAAATAAAAAAAGCGATTAAAAAAAGATCAAAAAGAGATTGAAAAGAGATGAAAAATATATTGAAAAGAGATTAAAAAGAGATTGAAAAGAGATTAAAAAGAGTCTAAAAAGAGTTTAAATAGAGATTAAAAGGAGATTAGAAGGAGATCGAAAAGAGATTAAAACGAGATTGAAAAGAGATTGAAAAGAGATTAAAAAGAGATTAAAAATAGATTAAAAAGAGATTAAAAAGAGATTAAAAAGAGATTAAAAAGAGATTAAACAGAGATTACAAATAGATTACAAAGAGATAAAAAAGAGATTACAAAGAGGTTAAAAAAAATTAAAAAGAGATTAAAAAGAGATCAAAAGAGATAAAGAAAAAAAGCGAAAAAGTTAAAAAGGCGATAAAAAGAAAATAAAAAGAGGTAACATAGAGAAAAAAGAGACAAAAAATAAGATTAAAAAGCGGTAATAAACGATAACAACGAGAAACAAAAGAGATAAAAAAATGATTCAAGCGATTTAAAAGAGATAAGACAGATCAAAATGCGATACGACAGCGTTAAAAAAATGTGAAAATAATTAAAAAACGCTATAAATGTGATATAATAGAGAATAATAGAGATATAAAAGAGATATAAAAGAGATATAAAAGAGATATAAAAGAGATATAAAAGAGATATAAAAGAGATATAAAAGAGATATAAAAGAGATATAAAAGAGATATAAAAGAGATATAAAAGAGATATAAAAGAGATATAAAAGAGATATAAAAGAGATATAAAAGAGATATAAAAGAGATATAAAAGATGTATGAAAGAGATATAAAAGAGTTATAAAAGAGATATAAAAAAAATAGAAAAAGATAGAAAAGAGATAAAATGCGATTTGAAAGACATTAAAAAAGTTAAAAAGAGATTGAAAAGAGATAAAAATTGGGATAGAAAGAAGATAAAAGAAATGAAAAAGTAATTAAATAAAGATTAAACAGGAATAAAAAAGAAAGCGATCAAAAAGAGATAAAAAAGAGATAAAAAGAGATAAAGTAGAGATAAAAAAGAGATAAAAAGAGATAAAAAAGAGATAAAAAAGAAAAAAAGAGATAAAAAAGATAAAAAAAGATATTTTAAAGAGATATTAAAGAGATAGAAAAAAGATTAAAGAGAGAGATAAAAAAGATAGAAAAGATATAGAAAAGAGATAAAAAAGAGATTAAAAAGAGATAAAAAAGAGATGGAAAAGAGATGAACAAAGATAAAGAAAAAATTAAGATAGAGATTGAGAAGGAGATCAAAAAAAAATATGTAAAATAGAGATGAAAAAGAAATAACATATCGACAAAAAAAAGAGAAAGAAATAAAAGGAGATAAAAAGATAAAAATGCAGTTTAAAAGGACAAATAAAAAAATATAAATAAATAAAACCATATAAAAAGAAAATTGATAAAGAATAGATTTAAAACTGATAAAAGAGGCAAAAACAAAATTTAAAGAAAGATGAAAAACGGGTACAAAAAATTATTTAAATAAATAAAAATCAAATAAAATAAGTAAAAATGTGAGAGAAAATAAACAATAACGTTTAAGAATCATATAAAAACCGTTGAAAATAAAATAAATTATATTAAAAACGGATCAACAGAAACAGATCAAGAATCGATTGAAAACATAGAAAAATAGCAACAAAAGCAAATTAACAAGATAAATACAGATAAAATGCAAGTTAACAATATATAAAGCAAAATAAGAAAAACAGACATAAACAGATAAGAAAAATATTTGTTAGAGATTTAAAAAGAATAAAATTGATGAAAAAATTAATAATGCAGATTAAAATGAAAGATACAATACAATACAAACAATAAACACAAACAACAAATCACAAAAAAATACATAAAAACATAGACAACCAACAAAAACAAAACATTAAAAAAATCAGCTTAATAAAAAAAAAAATGCTAAAAGGAAAACAAACTAAATAAAACATGACATTGAAAAAAAAATATATGGAATCATAAATCAAAATCACAAAAAATCACGAAATCAAAGGAATCAAACTCCTAAATATTGCAAAATGCCAGACGATAGTTTAAAATTATTTTAAAATAAAATAATAATATAATGATTACAATAGCTATGAGGTAAAAAAAACAATACAAAACAATTAAAGCAATTAAAATCAAAGTATGAAATTAGCAGCAAGAAAATTTTTTTTTTCAAAAATAAAAAACATAAAAAGTATTCAATTAACAACAACAAAAATTTATGAATTTAAAAATGTTTGCTAATGAATATAATCGAAAAATATCGAAATTTGAACAAGTGTAATGATTTCGCCGTTAGAAAGTGTTGTTTTTTTTGTGCGAAAATTTTAGTTTTATTCGAATGGAAAAAAAAGAAAAAAAGAAATTCAGTTTAAAATACTGATAATTTTATATTCAGTGGTGGTTATTCTGTTCATAAATGGGTACCATTTTAAAGTTTGTTCGTTCAACCTGTAAAATGCATTAAAATCAATCTCAAAACATAAATACATTTTACTCAATATATTATTTTTTGAAAAAGGTAGGTTAACGCCAAATCCAATCATGTCGGTAGCATTTTTTACATTATAGTATTTCACTTTTCTCATGTCATTATTTTCAATGTTTTTAATTTTATTAATTGATTTTTTCTTTTCCTTCCAGGTATGTGTATAAGTCTTTTTGAATAATGAGGTAATTTCATTCTTTTATACATATATATATACTTGAGCAGTCTTTCCAAAAATATTTCTCAATATCGTTGTTTTATACAAAAGCTTTCGAACGACAATTAACAATTCCGTGGCCCCACACCTTCCGGAAATGGTTCATTTATTAGGCATATTCCCTGAAAAAAGTCACACCACTTTCCAAAGGGAAAATTCGGTGAAATTCAACGCATCTCCAGCCAGTCGGTAATAAATTATTTACTGATGTGGGTTCCATCTACGGTGGTTGCCCGATTCCTTACCTTCGATAACCCCAATCGGACTTATGAATAATGAAAATCCTTCTGGACCAACCGAATGCCGTGTGGCATAGAGTGGATGAAGGCTGCCGCGCGCTTTAATTCCTACGGATTAATGTTTCCTTTCTCAGACGGAGCAGCAAACCACGCTGGAATATAAATACCTTAACAGAAAAGGGACTTTCCTATTCTTTTACCTTAAGCAACTTACTGAAGTATTCAGCAGTTTCTAACAGCGTTCGATAAGAAGCTGAATAATCGACTTGGGTGCGTTTCCGTTTTAGTGGCACCACCCCCAAACTCGGAAATCTCTAGGGGGAACTTTCACCGAAAATGTTCCCTCGTTTCAAATTTTGGCTTAACAGCGTTAGGTTCCAATGAACCCCATAACTAGATGGAAAAAAACTTTTTTTTTTTACTTATTTTTCGAGAACAAAAAACTTAGATGGATAATCAAAATTAAATAAACTAGCTCTTTTCAGACTCAGAAGCTGAAAATTCGAAACTTAAATTTGAAAATTTAAAATCCAGCACTGAGGCTTCTCAGTTAACAAAACATTATTCAATCTGGAGTTATAAATCCAGTGAATAATATTTCTAAATGTGATGTAAATAAACAAAATCATTTTCATACCATTCTGAATGAAACACATGAATCACTTCAAAACACGCTTGATACATGCACCGTCCGTAATTAACGATCCACTTGTTCGTTCGTTTCAACGAACGGTGGATCAAAAATATTATTATTATTAACTCCCCATGTTTACCATCCATTTACGAATTAGTGGTAAGCCCCGGCTCGAGTTATGTTTGCTGAATAATCACCACCAATCCCCTCAATCGTGTGGTGGAGCCTCAATGTGTGTGTGTATGTGTGTGGAGCTACAACGCTTTATCAATGATGAAAGCAAATGCAGCGAGCAATGTTTACCTTTCGGGAAGGATAAGTCAGAAAGGTTGTTTTTTGGTTTTCCCAGTTTGCGATAAACTTTTTTTTGATAAAGTATACTTACACTTTGCAAACTAGCATTTTATGTACCTTTTAGGAGCTTTTTTTTAAACCGAGAAACATCTAAAATTTGAAATTCTTAGTTCATTTGATTTGATTTGATATGATTTCTTTATTGATACTTGCAAATTAAGAATACATTCTTATAATTTTTTTGTAATCGGATGGTAGATTAGAATTTAAAAGTTCTTATATAATACTAGCTGTTTAACCCGGCCTTGCTCGGGTTCACATAAAATATAAATCAAAATGAGTCGATTGATTTTTCGAAATGTTTGAAGCTTTATATTGATGATTTTAAGAAATTTGGCCCATGTACGATCACATCAGTTTTGTAAGTCTTTTTACAGTTTGTATTAAGATTATTCACTGTGCTTATCGTTTTTATTTTTTTTTAAGAAAAGCTTAAAGTTTTGAGGTTTAAATCAATAGAAATTCAAAAAAGGAAATTCAAAACAAACCTACCAGTTTAAAGGAAGCTCGAATAGATTTGGCTTTAAATTGTTTATCTTCAAATGATAATTTTTTTTATCTTTCTCATCTCCCATCTAATAAAAATCTCTTCTGGAGATTATTCCACTTTTCAAGATGGATGATTTCCCTGTACAATGGTATATTCAAGTTTTATTTACTACGAAATGTCTAGAAACACTTCCGAACGTTGTTGAACGATATTCAAGACTCATTTTGCATGTTTGTATGTGTGCTTTTTTTGCTGTTTAATTTAACACTGCTTTATAATTACTTGTTCTTAAATGTTGAAAGTTTCACTAAAAATTTTCGGAAGTTATCGAAAGCAAATCATCTCTAAACCTTTAATGTATGACTTTTTTAAACGAAAATAGCAGCTTTTTATTCATTGTAATAATAACATTTTAATTCGAATAACAAAACTCAACAGGTTTGAAATCATTATTTTGGTTATTATAAAAGCTATAGCCCATCAAAGTTGAAAAATAATTTTTGAAATTCTTAGTTCAGTTCAATACGGTTTTAAAACAACACTAAAGGGTAAATGTCATGGGAAAGGTCTTATTTGAGTTCTATTTAAATTTTTATACATATTTTCTGACACAATCATCCCATTTATTATTGTTATCAATATTAAAATTCTAAGATATCATTTGTTTGAACTCGCAATACTAAACGGTTTTCTCAAAATTGGATGGTAGAATTGAACACATTGATGACCAAAAATAAATCAAAATTTATAAATTTGTTAATGAAATAGGATTGTATGAAACTTAAAACCTCAGATTTAATTATCAAATCAATTTTCTAATCCCCCGATGGCTATCAAAGCATTAAATTGTAGCCTTCAACATATAACTCTGAATCGGCTATAAAAATTTTTTTATGAGTAATTCTAAAAATATGAAAATGGTTTATTTATTTCATTTCATTTATTTCATTTATTTATTTCGCCAAACATTGTAGGCTACATGTATAATAACTTGATGCTAGGGATTATAATTTTCAAATAAGCTTAATAATAATGATTTTTCTTTAAATTTACAAAATCAGGATCTTCGGTGCCTGTTACCGTAAAAACCTTATTACAGCTGCTGCTTTGACATAGTAAAGTCTATGTTCTCATAATGTTTATTATAACTATACATTAAACAATTCATTGGACTATATTTTCCATAATCAGTTCGAGTAGGGGTTATAGTGAAAAGATTTCTTGTTCTTAAATGACGACACGGACAATAAAAGTTTCATTGATTTAGTAGATAAGCAGACTGAACGCGCTGATTAATTATGTCGTTTACGAAACAAATTGCAGCAAACTCTCTTCTTACACTTAATGTTTCTATGTTTATAAGCAGGCTCTGAGGCCATCCGAAATTTCGTAAAGCTAATGGAACAAATTGTTTCTGAACTGATTCCAAACGGCTTTTATGTGAAATTTGAAAAGGCGACCACGCAACGCTACAATACTCAAGAATGGAGCTATTGTATAAGCTGTGTACAATGTTTTTATTGTGTATGGGTCTTTGAAATTATAACAAAACGTTTTATAAATGCTATCATACTGTTTGATATGGTCTCTAATCTTGTTGACTCTCTCGACAGGATCATCTCCCAATTTGACAATTTCATATGACTGACTTTTCTGCCTGACTGACTGACAGCTGGAGTTTATGAAAATCGGTTTATTAGTTTTTCAACATTTAGTCTATATAGTTATTCATCTGAAGAAGTCAATTCTCTGTTCAGTTCACCGTATATTCTTGTAGACTCTCAAGGTCCCCCAACAGCGGTAGGGAGCACTTTGAAAACCACTACAATTCTAGTCAATATATTCCTAACAGGGTAATTGTATTTTTCAATCCTTAATCAAAGCTCATTATTGCAATCAAATACCTCGTACTGGTACCACGTGCTTTAAACAGTAGAAGGATAAAAAACACCCGCCAAAATTTCCTTTTTCAAATTTTTAATTCTGAGCAAGCTTTGATTTGCTGTCCAGTGCACATGAACTGCTGGGTGGTTGCTGCTAATGTCCAGCCAAAAAAAAAAAAAAAAACAACCCCGCCAAAAGAAACGGAAATCGGTCGCCAAAATGGTGCCATGACTTTTGGTTCGTGGGAGAAAAAACGAAAGTTGTATGGGAGGGTCCCTTTCCTTAGATGGGAGGGGCTCAAAACTATTACTAAAACCTTACCATGGTCCAAATAAATAACTGTACCAAATTTCAGGCTGATCGGTTAAGCGGTGTGGATTTGTATAAGGTGCATACAAACAAACAAACATATATAGTCCAACTCATCTTTATATATTAGATAATATTTTTAGAAAAAACTAAATCTAATTTCCTAAACCCAAACTGGCAATACAATCTCTTCGAAAATGTTTCAAGGGACGATTAAATTTGATTTCATCCGGTAACTGATTCCAAAAAACAATGCCACGTACAAACAACGAAGAATTATAATGAGAAGTATTATGTCGAGGTATTACTAATTTTCGAACGCGATTACTTCTGAAAGGTTGTAATTTTTGATACAGGTAAACAGGCTGAGCATTAAAAAATATTTTATAAATCATTATGTTTGATCGCAACTTATGCATGTTAATGAAGAAATCAAGCAGTTTGATAAAGTTTTATAGCTCAAATATCAAATTCCTTAACGCTAGAGGAGCATCTTTTAAAACCTCCTTTTAATACCTTTGAAAACCTTTGAAATTCTGGAAAACTCTTAAAATGCAGTAGTTAAATATTCAAATAACTCGTAGAAGCATTACTATTTACTTTTACACAGTAAATTTTAGAAATAATCTTGTTTTTGTTGAAAAACTCAAGTGGTGCTATTCTTATTTCGCACCCTTTTTCACATTTTTGATCCTCAACGCTAATTGCTACGCTCAAAAAAAGTAAACTTATGCTTGGTTTATCCGTTTAACAATTCAGAACAAACTATGGAAGAAAATTTTCGAAATTTTCAATCATTCATATTTTAACAAGCTAAACACATAGTGGTGCTATTCTCATTTCGCTCACTGTATATTCCGTAAGAAAAATATGGAGAAAATTCGAGAATTTTTTCAAAAATCGGCATTTCTTGAAACTTAGCAGAAAAATCTCTCGTGAATAAACCAATTCTTAGCTCACGGGTATTGTGTGTGAAAAGTAAAAAATGTGTTTTAAATGTAAAAAATTCCTTAAATAGCAGAAATAGCCGAGCTTAAATAGTGAAGCTTAGATTTTTTTTAATCAGCTTTATTAGCGTTAATTAATGTAAGAATTATAAATTTCATACCTTAGTGCACTTTCTTAACGAATCTTAAGAAAAAAAAACCTGAAAGTCTAGATGAAGAAATAAGTTACAGAATCTAAAAAAAATTAATAACATTCCATTCATATGTTGATAGTTTTTTCCCAAATTCTTATTTAGAAACTTGAGATTGATACTTGACATCTTTCTTACAACTGGCCTAGAATTTATTATGTTCAAAACTTCATCACAGGACACGCTATGCTGAATAAAATACTCATAATAAGCAGAATTGGAAAAAAAATATTTCAAATGAATGTGTGGAACAAATGAGGATGAAATTGACTAATTTTCGGCTATTTTAAATCGTACATTTTTTTTATGTTAACCATTCTTAAATTTTGCATTTCATTAATAATATATTTACAAAAATTCTAATAAAACTAAATTGTTTTGGTTTGTGTTATTTAAAAATTTTGCGCTTTGACTGATAATCGCATTCCTCGTTGGGAAAAAATTGTGAAAAAAATACTTATCATATGTGTATGAGTTCCGGAATCATATTTATTAGGAACTCATTACAAAAAATCCAGAATTTAAAAATTTCACCCTGAGCATGGTTTTGAAAATTTGGATTCAAATTTTAATTTAAAAGTTTTTTAAGTTTTTCATTTCTGTGACCGGACTGAAAATTCTTAGATTTTTGAATAATATTGAAAATCCAGAATCCAGCTCCCAGAGCTCAGATCTAGATACGCATTATATTTTAAAAATTTTTTAAGGTTGGCCAACAAAAAACTGAATTCCACCGAACATAAATGTTGAGCTAACATCAGAAGTTAAAATTTAATTTTAAATTCGGGTCATGATTCCCAATTTGGAATTTTGTTTATATTTGGCCGGGCTTCGATCAGACCGAACTGAGCGCCATGAGGAAATTTAAAAACAACCGAAATGGAATCTCTTACAATCTAATCTAATCTAGATCTAATCTAGATCGAAAAAGCTAGTATGTTAGACTGAAAAAAATTCCTTGCATTAAAAACTATCGATTCTGGTTCATAAACACCAAGGATTTAGCCTCTTTAATGAAAATTTGCACATAAAGTACGAGTTCCTCGAAAAAAGGCTGATGGCTTTCAGTTTGGTCTGGTGGAATCCCGACCATTTATGGCTCAGAAATTGATTGTTCATCATATTAATAATATCAGAAGCCAGAGCTCAAAAGTAAAATTTAGTAAAAGGGCAGATATAAACAAACAAATTTGAATTTCAACTTGAAATTTGAAGATTACTTGGCGTTATATCAAGGCAATATTTTATCAAATCCAAATAATGAAAACAAATTTTATAAAAAGCGAAGTTGTTGTCAAAGACTGAGAAGATACTCGCTGGATACTAGAATAATTTTCTATTAAATTTATTTTCTTGAAGCTTTGCATTTCAAATCATTCATATTTTATTTTCTGTAAAATATCCCAAAAAACATTCATACACATAAATGTCTACTTCTTTGGTAAAAAAACGATGCACAGATTTCTTCATGTTATTTAAAACCGAGGAAATCATAAAATATCGTACCGAAAACCGAAAATTTGAAAATAGAAACTCGCTGGCGACCCTGGGTAAATGCTGTTTTTCAATATTCTCATTCAATCATTCTATAATGTTTATAGAACGTATATCAAAACAGCATACAAATATAGCTACAAAAATGTTTGATGGGAAGCAGGGCCGGATTAAACCTTCAGGAGCCAGAAGCCCGATCGAATTTTTCCAGGGGGGGGGGGGGGGGGCATTAATTTTTTTAAATTTTAATTAACCTTCCAAAGCCGTTCGCAAAATATTCGTTTTTATCGATTTTGGTTGATATTTTTCGGTGAAAAAAAATTCACCGAAAAATATCAAACAAAATCGATAATAACAATTAGTGATGATCGAAAATCGTCCCCCAAAATATCCGTTTCGGGGAAATTTTAGTTGTAGTTTGATTTCGTTCTCCTGGCTGTAAATGTTAACCGATTTTGATGATATTATATTCATTGTGTAGATAATTTATTCTTATAACTCAACATTTCAAAATCAAGTCGCTATGGCTCAAAAAGTAAAAATTTGGAAAAATCAATTTTATATTAAAAAAAACTCATAACTTCTGACAGCGTT
>NW_026597498.1:0-4842 GCF_029784155.1 Uranotaenia lowii | reverse complement strand
TCAGCACTACATTTTTGCTTTTCGCTAATGGAGTGGAATTTTACTGTCGTTG
The DNA here is from genome assembly GCF_029784155.1 of Uranotaenia lowii. NCBI lineage: Eukaryota > Metazoa > Arthropoda > Insecta > Diptera > Culicidae > Uranotaenia > Uranotaenia lowii. The sequence goes on along the minus strand of NW_026597498.1, from coordinate 4,790 downwards.
TTTGCTGCCTGACCTTGACGAATCTGGAGATTTGTTAGCGCAGCTTTGCGAATCTATAAGTAGGGGTTAAATAACAGTGGTGGTTCTGCTTTTCCATCAAATCACACTTTGATTGCAAATATAGGTTAACTTATGCGTGGGAATGAAATATTTTTTTTATTCGTTAATAAAAAGCATCGCAGCGGAACTTAACTTTTTTTTATCCAAAATCATTGATCAAAATTTTGTCTTGCCATTTACATGAAATTTTTATGAAATATTTTCCTGATCGGAGCACCATGAGCATTTTCTGCAGCATCTAGCAGCGAATTCAACCCGATGAAGCCAACTGAATTATACAGCTATAGCTTGACTAGTTTACATCTGACGATTTGGCCTATTGGTCAGGCCACCGACCGTGGCCTAAAGGATAATGTTTAAGTCTTCTAAGAGAGGTCATGAGATCGAGTCTCGGTCACGGCATACATAGTACTCTTTCTTTGGGTTTTTTTTAGTTGGTAGCTGTAGGTGGTTAATCCCGATTTACGGATAGTATTCCAAGGCACGGCGAATTACCGCGTCCCCCCAATTTGCTACTCTGGGTCCATGGGTACAATAGGAAGACTCATGATATACTCGGTGTATACCCCCTACTCCCTAAACTCCACCTGGGGTCGCAGACCTGGTTCCCACCTCGAACTGTTTAGCACACTATACTTCAATAGTGGGAGGTCTATTCGCGCTAGTGCGCTCCAAGGCAATACTCATTAACAAGACCACTTTCAGCAAAACCTCTCATCCTTTAGACTCGACGCCTGAACTTACCTCTAAAGACTTGAGAACTGACATCTCCTCGCAATGACTCGAGGTGACCACTTGTACCCCTTCTCTTGTTGATAAGAGACCTGATCCCTCCTCTTACGACTCGAGACCCGACCCCTTATCATAAAGACTCGGGGTTGACCACACAAACCTCTCCGCCTGGAGGTTTGAGGCCTGACCTCTCCTCTAACGATTCGAAGCCCGACCTCTTATCTCCAGGGTTCGAGTTTCGCCACCTTGCCCGTCGTGTGCCAGATCGAGAGCAGGTTATCCTAGACTCGTGCCTGTCACGGCACACGCGCAGAACTTATCGCAACGACTCGGATGATTCCCGACGAAGACGTCATCCTACTCCGACTCGAATGGCTCACCCGGCGTTGAGAGCCACTCTACCCGTGGACATTCCCCGACCGTGGAATAACCCCTTCCCAACGATTTGCACTGCGAAGAAGGTAAAGTCTCATCCCCGCAGCTTCTGTCGTTGAGAACCGCCCTACTCGGATACTCCTCGAAGGTGGAGCATCCTACGCACGAACGCGGCGTTCTTACGGCATCCGCTATGCAGGAGATGTTGCCTTATCTTTGTAGCTTGAAACCAATGGGATCAGTCTACACCTACCGTTTTCCGTTCTTCTTTTATCCCTTTAGCCAGTCGTGTGCCAGATCGAGAGCAGTTTTCCTGGACTCGCGCCTGTTTAAACGAACACACACATATAGGATCTCAGTGAAACTTCATGTTTCTTTGAGAGATCTAATTTTACTCAACTCCCCAAGCAACCAAAAGTCGCGTTTTTACTTAAAGATGGAACTCCGAAGTTCACATTTGGCTGAAAAAATGTTTTACGGGAACTTCAGGTGACTCTTGTCGCTTAAAAGTTACTCAGGAACTTCCATCGCCCTTTGAAAGGTTAATCTATCGATAACGGAACTTCTAGGCGCTTTCAATGGAACTACTTTCAAGAAGGTCGATAACGTTCGCGTAACATTCCAAAACGCACCATTAAGAAACTTGAAGGTGTTTTAAAGAACCTTTATGGGAAATCTAAGCGACATGTCAAAAATGTTTTTCAAGAAGGTCGATAACGTTCGCGTAACATTCTAAGGCGCACCATTAAGATACTTGAAGGTGTTTTAAAGAACCTATATGGGAATTCTAAGCGACATGTCAAAAATGTCTGTCAATTTTTTGTCATGGTATTTGTTTTGTTTATATCTGTGCTGATATTTACAAATGGAATTCAAGATTTTTTCGAATTTTTCTTATAAATGTTAAATAAGATATTCGAATAAATTTTGATGATGCGAATTTTTGTTATGATTCATATTGTGTACTGAAAGTCCTTTGAACGAAATAAGGTACCTTCTATTAACCAACCCACTCAATCATCTCAAATGACATTAAGTTTAAATACTAATCATTACAGTGGCAATTAGCTATTGCTGGATTGGTCGAGAGGCTGGTGAGTTTCATTGCAACCTAGAGAGCAGCGGTTCAATTCTCTAGGCGTGTAAGCAGCTTTTGTAATCAAAACAATATAATTAAAATCAATGAAGTAGACCATGATAGACCGGCAACCTAGCAACCTGACATGTGGTTGTCAGAGCAATCTGTCAATCGGATTTTTTTTTTCGGCGCGTAGAAGTTTCTTGGCATTCTCTTAGAAGCTGAATAGCGTTCTCTACAGCCACCTAAACGAACTTGAAAGTAGCTTTAAGAACTTAAATTTTGGGCTGATTAGCATTCTCTTCAGACACAAACGAGAGCTGATTAAGCTTCTATGAACCTTTTTAAGGGAATTCTGGTTGCTTGGGTCTAAGGCGTACATCTTTCAAGGATATTATGGCTAGCATCTTACAAATGCTAAAACCATCAGACCAGAGAAAGAGTACTATATGTGCCGTGATCGGTATTCGATCTCATGGACTCTGGCTTAGAAGACTGGAACGCTATCCTCTAGGCCACGACCGGCGGCGGTGGGATATCGTACACACATTCGCGGCGCACCCAAGGAACCGGTGGCACACTACTCAGATACTCCCCTTTGTTGGAGTCATCCTTCTTCGTTTGCGGACTGCCATTGACTCCAGCTCCTCTGTAGGGTAGCCATGATCCGGGTGAACCCATCGCTGAACGCATGCCAAGTGTTGGAGTCCGAACACATTCTCTGCACTACGTTGTCTGCTGTCGTGTAGGGCCCACAGACGACAAATGTGTTGGTACATACCGCCGCAAACCTCGGACAGGCAAACACCACATGTTCGAATGTTTTCACTTCGTCACTAAAACCTGGGCAATATGGCGAAGCCACACGTCCATACCAGTAGTGGTACTTCATGAAGCACCCAAGACCAGTCAGGAAGGGCGTCATATGGAAGTCCACTTCCCCGTGCCTTCTTCCGATCCAGCTCCCGATGTGCGGGATCAGACGATGGGTCCACCTTCCTCTCTTTGAGCTGTCTCACAGCTGCTGCCAGTTGGACATCGAGTCCTCATTCCTCAAGCAAAACCGAGATGGGCATAACACCCGCCACAACACAGGTGGCTTCGGACAACATGGTCCGGTATCCGCTGATAACTCGCAGGTTCATCAGCCGCTGAACGCTACTTAATCGCTGCAGGTTACAGTTTCTTCCCAGGGCCTGCCTCCAGGCTACTGCTCCGTACCGCAAGATTGATGTGGTCACACTTGCCAGGATCCTCTTTTTACTACTTCGGATTGCCGAGGAGTTCGGCATCATCCGTGTGAGTGCGGCCGTGGCCATTGCCGCTCTTTTGCACACGTAGTCGACATGGCTCGTAAAGCTGAGCCTGTCATCTATCATTACTCCTAGGTACTTGATTGCACGTTTGGACACGATATTGCACGGTCTAACTGTAATGGTACCTGTTTGGGGTGAGATCAGGTTGGTGATCATCACCATTTCGGTTTTGAGGTGGGCTAGACGCAGGCACTTGGAGTGCATTCAGCTTTCCAATGCCTGGATAGCTACTGTGGTAAGTAGCAGTACCTCCGCTGTCGAGAAGCCTCTCGCCAAGAGGACTACATCATCCGCAAATCCTACAAGTTCAGCTCCCGATGGGAGGCTCATTTATAGAAGCTCGTCGTACGTGACGTTCCACAGAACCGGGCCGAGTGTTGACCCTTGTGGAACACCCGCCGAAACCTATTGTGTTCGTGAGCCCTCATCGGTCATGTACTGTAGTTGGCGATTGTGGAATTGACTTTCCACAAGCCTATAAAGATATGCCGGGACCCTCATTCGGATGAGCGATGACACAATCGCTGTCCAACTGACGATGTTGAAGGCGTTCTTCACGCCCAGAGTGACCACCGCGCAAAAGCGGAGCCCTCTCCTCTTCGTTAGCCTGGCTCTGTCCGCTATCTCAATGACAGAGCGGCTGGCATCTAGGGGCTGTTTCCTCTACGAAAACCAAACTGTTTCTCCGAGCGTCCGCCCTCACTTTCAGTGTCCAGTAAACAGATCGGCCGGTACAGTTTTGGCAGAAGAATGAGTTTCTACCGCTTCCACGTGTCGGGGAACACTCGTTCCGTCACATATCGTTGCAACGATGTCCGGAACATTTCGGGGAGCTCTCTGATCGCGGCTTTCACTGCGGAATGCTGTTCGGAATGCCGTCCGGCCCGGGGGCCTTCCTTGGTTGGAGAGACTACGCGATTTCGCGGAGTTCTTCCACAGTATTCCTCTCTTCTATGCTGGTGTCCCATGTCCCTTCTTAAGTCCTTGCGTTCTGCATCCTGCGCCTTGTTCTAAGGCATTAGGCGCGCAGATCCGCGATTTCCTCTGTCCACCAATAGACGGGTGGCATAGTGTCTTTACGCTTGGCCCTTCTCGTCATTGCAGCATCACAAGCGCGAGCTAGTACCCTCGTCAGTTCTTCCTCGAACAGGTTGTCCAGGTTCTTCTCCCAATGCAACACCCCGACGAAGACGTTCTAGTCGAATTGTGTTGTCCTCCAGAGGCGTTCA